>NC_060179.1:69203134-69403134 GCF_021184085.1 Oncorhynchus gorbuscha | reverse complement strand
TGCCAAACAGGCCTCTGACAGGGCTGACATTTCACACGGCTATGAGAGACATCACCAGCTACAGCCCATCTCTGTGTGTCTGTCTGCCTTCCTGTCTGTCTGTCTGCCTTCCTGTCTGTCTGTCTGCCCTTCCTGTCTGTCTGTTTTTCTGCCTTACCTGTCTGTCTGTCTGTTTTCCTGTCTGTCTGTCTGTCTGTCTGTCTGTCTGTCTGTCTGTCTGTCTGTCTGTCTGTCTGTCTGTCTCCAGGGAGAGAGTACTGGATGCATTGTACATAACAAACAACCTGATTATGTATGATGTTTAAATCATGTGATGTTTCTGCTCACCTGTGTTAAGCCCATGAACTTGTTGATGTTTTCTGAGAGGAAGATCATGTCGCCGTCTGATGTAACCACAGTGACGAACCCCTCCAGTGACTTCAAATACATACTGTCCGTCTGTCTGTCCTCCTCAGTCTCTGCATCGTTGGAGCAGCCTTTGGGAAAACACTCACGTCAGATGTGCAACATTATATAACTGTGTGTGTGTACGTGTGTGTGTTCGGCACAAGATTGTCTCATTGTGAATGGCGACAACTAGTCTTACTGAGGTCCGACACATAACAAAAAATACATACAGACTAAATACTTTACACCGAACAAAAAAATTAACGCAACATGTAAAGTGTTGGTCCCATGTTTAATGAGCTGACATAAAAGATGCACTAAAAGCGTATTTCTCTCAAATGTTGGGCACAAATTTGTTTACGTCCTTGTTAGTGAGAATTTCTACTTTGCCAAGATAATCCATCCACCTGACACGTGTGGCATATCATGAAGCTGATTAAACAGCTGGATTATTACACATGTGCACCTTGCGCTGGGGACAATAAATGTGCAGTTGTGTCACACAACACAACGCCAAAGATGTCTCAAGTTGAGGGAGCGTGCTATTGGCATGCTGACTACAGGAATTGAATGTTAATTTCTCTACCATAAGCCGCCTCCAACATCGTTTTAGAGAATTTGGCAATGCGTCCAATCGGCCTCATAACCGCAGAGCATGTGTATGGCGTCATGTGGGCGAGCGGTTTGCTGATGTCAACGTTGTGAACAGAGTGCCTAATGGTGGGGGTTGGGTTATGGTATGGGCAGGCATAAGCTACAGACAACAAACACAATTGCATTTAAATGGCAATTTAAATGCACAGAAATACCTTGATGAGATTCTGAGTTCTATTGTGATGCCCATTTCTTTGAAGGTATCTGTGACAAACAGATGCTTATCTAAATACCCAGTCATGTGAAATCCATAGATTAGGGCCTAATGAATTTATTTCAATTGACTGATGTCCTCATATGAACTGTAACTCAGTAAAATCTTTGAAATGGTTGCGTTTATATTTTTGTTCAGTATATATACATTTATAAACATTGACATGTAGTATGTGTGTGTATGTGTGTGTGTGTGCATTTATCAGTTACACATACTCAGTACATACACACAACAAGTAGGTCACACAGGGGAGAGGCATTGTACCATGTGGTGCTGCTTTATTTGTTTTTTGAAACCAGGTTTACTGTTCACTTGCGCTATATGAGATGGAAGGGGATTCCATGCAATCAAGGCTCTGCATAATACTCTGTTTTCTTCAATTTGTTCTGGACCTGTTTGTGTGTGTGTGTGTCAAGCTTGTTTTCCTTCTTGAAGCCCTGGCCCATGTCCAAAACAAACCAGAACAACTTCATCCTGCATCTCTGAACACTCCCAAATCCCCTGACCTTCCCTTGGTCGCTTCCCTCACACACACACACACACACACACACACACACACACACACACACACACACACACACACACACACACACACACACACACACACACACACACACACACACACACACACACACACACACACACACACACTTGAGAAAGGCTGTTGCTTTAACAATGTCCATCTTAAGGCACACACTAATGAGTTAGCCTTAACCTTGAGACAAACATTCCCAGCACACTGAAAGTCACTGTGTAACGTACAATACATACTGCACAGTATTTGTATGTTTTTTTTTTTAAAGTTGACTGAGAACACATTCTCATTTACAGCAACGACCTGGGGAATAGTTACAAGGGAGAGGAGGGGGGTTGAATAAGCCAATTGCAAGCTCAGTATCCAAGATGTTGTAGCTAAATCTAATGAAACCTACACAACCCCCCCAAAATCTCTGCAGTCTGCACCACGTTACTTGAAGCCAAGTGAGAAAATGTAGATAAAGTTAATCTGGCATGGGCTCAAAAGGGAGGCAGCAGAGCGACTACAGAGTCCCAGTGAACAAAACGTGGCTCCATGCTGGGGGTCGGAAGCCTGTGATTCCTCCAGTGTGCTTCCCTTAGATAAGAGCTGTTCTCAAGGCCTACGGGGGGCCAAGAAGGCCTGGGCCTGGATTTGGGATTTTGGCCCAGCCCAGAGAATGTAGCCCCAGGGGAGCAACGACTTTCTCATGGGTCTTCGGCTGATGGGAGACTCAACTCTACAGGACCACCTTTTAGCCTGAACACTTGATTTTTGCATCTATAGTTTCCTTCTCTACAATTTTGAGTAGAATGTTTGGGATTGTAATAACTCCCATTTGAGCTGAGTCATGGTTACATGAGTTAATTGGTACAGTATGTTAACATCAAACTACTACAGGACTACAAAAGCTTCAACAAAAGCATAGATTATAAAACAGGTCACAGGATGCCATGTCTTGCATCATTTCCTGTAGTGTCTGTACTGTATCCTACTGATCTGAACTCAGAGGACTTTCCTGTTGAACGTTACATTTTACCCCATCTCAGCTCAGTGCAAATGCAACAAATTCAACATAGTTTAAAACGCGGCCTGATGCTGTTCTCAGATGGAAATCAACATAGTTTAAAACGCGGCCTGATGCTGTTCTCAGATGGAAATCAACATAGTTTAAAACGCGGTCTGATGCTGTTCTCAGATGGAAATCAACATAGTTTAAAACGCGGCCTGATGCTGTTCTCAGATGGAAATCAACATAGTTTAAAACGCGGCCTGATGCTGTTCTCAGATGGAAATCAACATAGTTTAAAACGCGGCCTGATGCTGTTCTCAGATGGAAATCAACATAGTTGAAAACGCGGCCTCATGCTGTTCTCAGATGGAAATCAACATAGTTTAAAACGCGGCCTGATGCTGTTCTCAGATGGAAATCAACATAGTTTAAAACGCGGCCTGATGCTGTTCTCAGATGGAAATCAACATAGTTTAAAACGCGGTCTGATGCTGTTCTCAGATGGAAATCAACATAGTTTAAAACGCGGCCTGATGCTGTTCTCAGATGGAAATCAACATAGTTTAAAACGCGGCCTGATGCTGTTCTCAGATGGAAATCAACATAGTTTAAAACGCGGCCTGATGCTGTTCTCAGATGGAAATCAACATAGTTGAAAACGCGGCCTCATGCTGTTCTCAGATGGAAATCAACATAGTTTAAAACACGGCCTGATGCTGTTCTCAGATGGAAATCAACATAGTTTAAAACGCGGTCTGATGCTGTTCTCAGATGGAAATCAACATAGTTTAAAACGCGGCCTGATGCTGTTCTCAGATGGAAATCAACATAGTTTAAAACACGGCCTGATGCTGTTCTCCGATGGAAATAAACATAGTTTGTATTCTGAGTAAGAATGATAAGGCTGGTAGCTTTAGAGGAAATGTTTCATTCACATCAAAATCAAGCTTGTCAGCAACCATAAGATTCATTGAAACTTTATCCCTGTGAATAGCTGTAATTGACTCAATTAGTCAATCATTCATTCAGTGCCATAGTGGCTGAGGGGCCAGTGTATCAGTGTCCCAGAACCACATGGGCTGCTCTTATACACTGAGTATACAAAACATGACATAGACTGACCAGGTGAATCCAGGTGAAAGCTATGATCCCTTGATGATGTCACTTGTTAAATCCACTTCAATCATTGTAGATGAAGTGGTGGAGACAGGTTATATCATTGTAAAAGCCTTGAGACAATTGAGACATGGAATGTGTACAGTATGTGTGCCATTCAGAGGGTGAATGGGCAAAACAAAAGATTTGAGTGCCTTTGAACGGGGTATAGTAGTAGGCGCCAGGTGCACCGCTTTATGCCAAGAACTGCAACGCTGCTGGGTTTTTCACGCTCAACAGTTTATCAAGAATGGTCCAACACTCAAAGGATATCCAGCCAACTTGACATAATTCAATATGGGCCAGTATCCCTGTTGAACGCTTTCGACACCTTGTAGAGTCCCTGCCCTGACGAATTGAGGCTGTTCTGAGGGCAAATGGGTGGGTGGGTGAGGTGCAACTCAATAATAGGAAGGTGTTCTTAATGTTTGGTATACTCAGTGTATACGGTCACAGAGGTGTTCCCGCTGCTGCGGCAGTGTGTGTGTGCGCGTGAATGCATGGCTGTTATACAACTGTTCTGTTTTAGAGAGGCATAAAAAGGGCACTTCAACAATCTGTACGATTCTTTCTCCTTGGGAGTGACATGTGGTACGTGTAGGTGTGTAGGTGTGTGTGTGTAGGTGTGTGTGTGTAGGTGTGTGTGTGTAGGTGTGCGTGTGTAGGTGTGCGTGTGTAGGTGTGCGTGTGTAGGTGTAGGTGTGAGTTTGCGTGTGCGTGTGTGCGTGTGCGTGTGCGTGTGTGCGTGTGCGTGTGTGCGTGTGCGTGCGTGTGCGTGTGCGTGTGCGTGTGTGCGTGTGCGTGTGCGCGTGAGCGTGCGTGTGCGTGTGCGTGTGCGTGTGCGTGTGCGTGTGCGTGTGCGTGCGCGCGTGCGTGTGCGTGTGCGTGTGCGTGTGTGTGTGTGTGTGTGTAGGGGAGGTGTTGCATAGCGCCAAGGCAGGTCTGTGTTATGGCTGACTTGAGAGAGGGAGCGCCAGTCTCGCAGTGGCAGAGCCGGGCCTTCCTCTGAGTGCCTTCCAATCACATTCTCCATCCCACTCCAATCAGAAGCACAGCTGTGCAGATAAGACAATCGTCTGTACCATCTCCCCTCCACAGAGCAGCGATTCTGTCCCTCGCCATCCCCTACAGTCCCTCACTGCCCAAATCCAGCCTATTCTGAACCTATACATCCCATCTCATTTGCTCAATATCTCTCACCTTCTCACTGAACCACCTCTAGGCAGAAGACTGAAATAAGTTCAATCTAAGCAAGCCTAAATATCTTATGTTGAGTGAAAATTCACTTAAAATCCTCTTTTTTTTACCAGGCTAAATTAGCTAACACCATTGCCAGATAACGTTGCATATTTTAACCTTCAAAAAAGGTCTTAATTGAAGTTGTTTATCTTATTTCAAGATATTTTACCTTAATTGTCTTATTAAGATATTTAGGCTTACATAGATTTCACTTGTTGCAGTGAAGTTGCACTGTTTGACCAGGGGAGATGGCAAAGAGAGGCAGGAGATAACCAGGGTGCCATGGCAAGGACCAGAAACTATTGTAAATAATATAGATACATTTTGCATCTGGAGTTGCTTCCGTAGTGTTTTCATGCGATGAAGTCTGATGTCTCAGTATTTCAAAACACAGACATTGTGGAACGCCAGAACAATAAAGAGGTTCCTTTGTCTGTCTTCCGGAGATTCTAATTTTATAAAAGCACGGGAAGGAGGACAAGTGTAATGACCTCCCCCACCCTCCCTCCCAATGCACACACTTCCGCCCTGGATCCAAGAAACTTCCAGAGACATGCTTGCCAGATTCTTCTTTCCTCCATGTCTGTCCCCTCTCACCAAGGATTTCCATCATCTGTCCCAGTGCTGTTTCCTTTGTTTACTTCACTGTCACAATTATAGTAGAGGAGGAGGCAGATCAGTGATTCATAATCTCCATCCCATATATCAGTGACCTAATGGGACATTGATATCCTTATAGTAACCAAGTGCAGCAATAAGTATCTTGCTATGACTAGATAACAACACACACACCAGGGATTATGGATTTGATAGTCTTGACAGACAGGTGACATAAGTATATCTTCATAAAACATATGTATTTAGTAATAAGTATATGCTTTATCAGGAGAAGAGTGAAGGCATATGTGTGTGTGTCTGACTACGTGTGTGTGTGTGTCTTTGTATGTGTGTGTGTTTGTGTGTGTATGCGTGTACGATATAGCGCTGACCTGGGCCGACGACCTTGCGGGTGCGCAGGAAGCTGATGGCCAGTCTCATGATGGAGGCTTTGTCCAAGTGGGAGCTGACGCTGTGTGGGAGGGGCAGCTGATGGGCCAGCTCGTAGAACCCCTCTGTCTCCTTACTTCGACGACAACGTGCCGCGTCACGAGACTTCTCCTTCCGCCGTTCCGAACTGCTCCTTGACAGGAAGAGAAGTCAGGTCAGGTGGGGAGGTCAAGGGTCAAATGATCTATAGGCTACAGGTAGAATGTTCCACTCAATTTCCATTTCAATTCCAGTCAATTCAGAAGGCAAACCAAATTCCAATTCCAAATGTTCCTCATTGAAAATGAATGGATTTGAATTTCAATTTCAGTGTACTTCCTGAATTGACTGGAATTTAAATGGAATTGACCCCAAACTTCAACCCAACTCTTAAATAATGTATTGTTTCTTTGTATTCTTTCTCTCAGGACCAGCACCAATCCCCTGCATTGTATACGGTGAGAGGACACAAACTGGCAAACGCGTATAGGATATACTCATTGTGCTCAGCAACAAAAGAGACCCAAATCTCAAGAGAGTCCGTGGCTCAACTTCTTTGAAAGATAAATAGAACCACGCAGAGAATGATTAAGCATGCCATTTTTCCATGTCTTAATATAGCCCTCTAGTCGTCTGTTGTCAATCCTGTCCCTCAGTTCTGTACACAATCTCTGGTGGTTCTCACCATAGAGGTCTAGATAGATACGTGGGTATAGAAAGTCACCACCCTCTTTCAAAATGTTCACCTTTTGTTGCCTTAAAGCCTAAAATTAAAACACATTAAATTTGATGTATTTACACAGTAACCCACAAAATCCAAGTGAGAATATATATATTTTTAAACAGTAAATACAAGTAAAACAGTAAAATTACCTATTTGGATAAGTGAGTTTGGGGACTTGGTAACAATGGTAACAGACTGCAGATGCTGCAATATTGATACTTAACTGTTACTCGCAATGCTGTGAGACAGAGTGAAACAGAGAGAGAGAGAGAGAGTGAAACAGAGAGAGAGAGAAAGAGGGAGAGACTGAGAGTGAGAGAGAGAGAGAGAGAGAGAGAGAGAGAGAGAGAGAGAGAGAGGGAGAGACTGAGTGTGAGAGAGAGAGAGAGAGAGAGAGAGAGACTGAGTGTGAGAGAGAGAGAGAGAGAGAGAGAGAGAGAGAGAGAGAGAGAGAGAGAGAGAGAGAGAGAGAGAGAGAGAGAGAGAGAGAGAGAGAGAGAGAGAGAGAGAGACAGAGTAAAACAGAGAGAGAGAGAGACAGAGTGAAACAGAGAGAGAGAGAAACAGAGAGAGAGAAACAGAGAGAGAAACAGAGCGAGTGTGAGAGAGAGAAACAGAGAGAGAGAAACAGAGAGAAACAGAGCGAGAGAGAAACAGAGCGATAGAGAAACAGAGCAAGAGAGAAAAAGAGAGAGAGAGAGAAACAGAGAGAGAGAGAGAGAAATAGAGAGAGAAACAAAGAGAGAGAAACAAGAGAGAGAAAGAGAGAGAGAGAGAGAGAGAGAGAGAGAGAGAGAGAGAGAGAGAGAAACAGAGAGTAAAAATGCTTGCTAAAGATGCACTCAATCACTGATCCCACGTCCTCTGTCCCCGAAAGCAGGTCAGTACCCAAGCCTTGTCACCACAAACTTCTTAGCTTCTCAAACACACACGTACACACACACACACTTTTCTACTTATCGAGACAACAGATTATTAAAGCCATTGTGATAACCACACACAAAGTGCTCTGAATAACAAATCTTCCAACATCCCAACAAAGACGTAACTCTCTTCACACACACTCACAGACAGGTGGGGTTGAAATTTTTCTGAGAGGTTTTAGGGAAGCGGAGCAGAGAGCACAGACAGGTTCTTTAGCAGTCAATCATATGATCGGATTAGTGGTGTCTTACACCTAAATAGAGCTTAGACGGAGTCCCACTCTCAGAGCGAGGGGGGTAGTGAGAGTCAGAGTGCACAGAATACTAAGAGTGCGGCGGGAGTCCTGTGGTAGACTCACACAAAGGCATACAGATTTGCAAAAACTGAGAGACACAGACAAAACATTTTGTGTGCTATAGGCTTTGCCTACATCAACAAATTCCAACACAAAAACAGCTTAGGCTGTGGGAAATGGAACCACTCTCAAATTCATAGATGTATTCTATGGATGTAGCAAACAGAAACATACACAGAGTTAATATATCCCCATTCCAGTGAGCTCAACACAGGCCCAGTGCCAAGAAAATAATTACTGATATAATAGTACTGGAATGTACTTCCTCCATTTTTATAAATTGCTATAAACTCTAACCCCTGATCTCTTCTGAATTCACAATGAATCCAAAACTATGTCAGAATCACATACTACAATAGCAGAGTGTATTAAAGCAAATCAAAAAGAATATGGTGTTTCTGTGTCAAAAAGTTTTGTTATATTTCAGTCTTCTGTGATGTATATAAAGTGTAATATTGGAATTTAAACTCAATGTAATACATTTCAACTCTGTGTATGTGAGGTGTATACTTTAGTTTCAAAGTAGATTTGTTTATGACGACCAATATACACACTGTGTGACCCTGATTTAGCCCACTGCAGTAAAAGGTTCTGTGTGACCCTGATTTAGCCCTCTGCAGTAAAAGGTTCTGTGTGACCCTGATTTAGCCCACTGCAGTAAAAGGTTCTGTGTGACCCTGATTTAGCCCTCTGCAGTAAAAGGTTCTGTGTGACCCTGATTTAGCCCACTGCAGTAAAAGGTTCTGTGTGACCCTGATTTAGCCCTCTGCAGTAAAAGGTTCTGTGTGACCCTGATTTAGCCCTCTGCAGTAAAAGGTTCTGTGTGACCCTGATTTAGCCCTCTGCAGTAAAAGGTTCTGTGTGACCCTGATTTAGCCCTCTGCAGTAAAAGGTTCTGTGTGACCCTGATTTAGCCCTCTGCAGTAAAAGGTTCTGTGTGACCCTGATTTAGCCCTCTGCAGTAAAAGGTTCTGTGTGACCCTGATTTAGCCCTCTGCAGTAAAAGGTTCTGTGTGACCCTGATTTAGCCCTCTGCAGTAAAAGGTTCTGTGTGACCCTGATTTAGCCCTCTGCAGTAAAAGGTTCTGTGTGACCCTGATTTAGCCCTCTGCAGTAAAAGGTTCTGTGTGACCCTGATTTAGCCCTCTGCAGTAAAAGGTTCTGTGTGACCCTGATTTAGCCCTCTGCAGTAAAAGGTTCTGTGTGACCCTGATTTAGCCCTCTGCAGTAAAAGGTTCTGTGTGACCCTGATTTAGCCCTCTGCAGTAAAAGGTTCTGTGTGACCCTGATTTAGCCCTCTGCAGTAAAAGGTTAAACAAGAAAAAGGGGTTGAGTCTGACAAAAGGAGAGGAGAGGCTGCCAAAAAAAGCTACAATTACACTAAACCACAAAAGGGTGAGGTAAGATGGGTGGATATACAAGATAGGGTGAAAGAACGGCAGGTTGAAGAAATTGTAAAAGACTTGTAAGTGATGGTAATAGTGTGTAAGGAATGTGGTTTCCTTGGTGTGTTGTCTGCCCAGGGATGCGGTTTGCTGGCGGTTTTACTGGGGCATGGCACGTGGCACAAGGAGGGTGAACTCATTGTGCCCTGAGCCCTGGCACACCACAACTACTGTGGTCACATGCCACACACAGTAAAAGATGGTGTATGTTCAGGGGTTTGAGTTTTTGTGACTTTTAAAAGCCACAAGATAAGAGTATGAATAAACTGCCAAGACAAACAATGAATAAAATAGCAAACTAGTTGAAAACTAAACAAAGCAATAGAATCCTTTACTTTGATATCAAGTTTTCTTTGCTTCAAATCAGTTCACTCAGTGTATTATTTATTTGGTTTTCACTGAGAGATTTATTTGGGTCTTGGCAAAGGTTCCCAAAATATTATATCTGACGGGACTTGGCAGGAACTCACTCGATAAGTGACAAGACTGATCTGAGGTGGACTTGGACTGAGAGTGGTGGCACCAATTTGTTGTTGTCCAGACCTAGATCTTATTCTGTTTCCTCCCTCAGTTTTGGATAAACACCGGACTGTGGTGTTCTGAGGAGTTGGTGCTTTGGCTCTGCGCCAGGGTAAGAAGCTCAGACGTTCAAGTCGTTCCCCACAATAGGGTCCCATATTTGCCAACATCAACAGAAACAACACCCCTCCGCCTCCTTCCTCCCTCTCTTGTCCAATTTGTACCAGATAATAAATCGACATTAAGCTGGTTTCCACAGAGACCGCCTTGGTTTCCACAGAGACCGCCTTGGTTTCCACAGAGACCGCCTTGGTTTCCACAGAGACCGCCTTGGTTTCCACAGAGACCGCCTTGGTTTCCACAGAGACTGCCTTGGTTTCCACAGAGACTGCCTTGGACGGAACGGTGTCACAGAGTCCATGTTCTAAAAACAGGAGACATTTTCCTTTCCTGTGTTGTATCCCATCGGCCAAAGGAAGATGGCGGAGCTGACTTCCCTGAGGCTCTGAAGGGATTCTGCAATAGCATACTGTTATCTTGCTTCATCTTGCTACACACCATGTACTACTATCTGTCATTTTAGCCCTCAAACAGACAAGGAATTGATTTATTGCAAAGTCATCATTGTTTTATCTATGGTTGGGAGTAAGAGTGATCAGTTAGGAATCTTGCCATGGCCATGCACTCTGACCTCTTGTGGACAATAATACACAATCCGGGGCATTTAACTGGAGGCAATGGAGATGTGTAGTTCAGTGGAGGCTGCTGAGGGGAGGACTGTTTATAATAATGGTTGGAATGAAGCTAATGGCATCAAACACATAGAAACCGTGTGCTTTTTTTTCTCCTTTTTTTACCCCCTTTTTCTTCCCAATTTCGTGGTATCGAATTGTTAGTAATTACTATATTGTCTCAACGCTACAACTCCCGTACGGGCTCGGGAGAGATGAAGGTCGAAAGTCATACGTCCTCTGAAACACTACCCAACCGCACTGCTTCTTAACACAGCGCGCCACCAACCCGGAAGCCAGCCGCACCAATGTGTCAGAGGAAACACCATGCACCTGGCGACCTTGGTTAGCGCACATTGCACCCGGCCCCCCACAGGAGTCGCTGGTGCGCGATGAGACAAGGATATCCCTACCGGCCAAACCCTCCCTAACCCGGATGACGCTAGGCCAATTGTGCGTCGCCCCACGGTCCTCCCAGTCAGCCAGCTGCAGTCAGCCAGCTGTGACAGAGCCTGGGCGCAAACCCAGAGTCTCTGGTGGCACAGCTAGCGCTGCAATGCAGTGCCCTAGACCACTACGCAACCCGGGAGGCCTGAAACCGTGTGCTTGATACCATTCCACCCGCATGTCTTCCCCAATTAAGGTGCCACCAACCTCCTGTGGTGTAGTGAATAGCTACTGTGGGTCAATATCTTATCGGGGTGTTTTTACAATGACCCTTGTCACGTTAAACTATCTCAGAGGTCTGACCTCATTAACCCTGTTCATGTGATTTAGCCAGTGTCCACTCCTCGCTGTCTGGCTAGTATCTGCGTATGTGTGAGTGTGTGCGCGTGCGCAGCTAGTGGTGCCACTGTTTGATAGTCTGCCCTATTGTACTGCTCAGTCCCAGTGGAAGATCCAGGATATGAAACAATGGAGTCCCAGCACTGTTCGGGCACTGAGCCTCCCAGTGTACTCAGCGACCCCTCTCACAGGAGACAGTACAGATCCATCCACCGAAGAGTTCAAACAGTCAACATCAATCATCAGACGACCCTTTAATCCAACTACATATCCAACAGCCCATGAAGTCTACAGTCTGACCCAAAGTTGGTCAATACGTCAACCCAGTTCACAGTGAGCCCGGCTTCAACCCTGACATCCAGGGGTGAGCCAACTGGCCATTACTTACAATCCCCAAGAGTCTATCAGGTCTGCAACATGCTTGTGTTTCATTCTAACTGTCAAGTGGCATAATTAACTCTTGTCAAAAGTGAAGCAAAGCTGCTCTGAAGGCTTGTTTAATGGTTATTTGGTCAAAAAGAAAAAGGGAGCATTTTGACAGAGTGATCATCAGTCTTCAACGATCTGCCTAGAGGTCTTCTACTACTAAGCTGCCTAGAGGTCGTCTACTACTAAGCTGCCATGCTGCTAGAGAATTTTTGCACAAAGAGAAAAAAAATGTGTACAGTATGCAGACTCAACAAGACAAGAGAGAACAACAGAATTTCAGCATTAAGAGAAGAAAACATGAAGATGAAGAGAGAGACTCAACAAGCCTGTTCAGGTTGAAACATGGAAACCGCTTACTGAGGTTTCCTCATTCTTTGTCTCCTGAAATCCATCTGTATATCAAAGTTATCTACAAAACACATCAGAAGCCCGGGGACTAGACAGAGATTACAGGGCCTTAAAATGTATTTCTTTTGAGGTACCATGTCAACACAGACCCCTATCACTGAACCACACATCTCTCTCATCTCCTTGAGAAGCATTGGAAAAACATAATGTTTTTTTTTACATTCAGGGTCAGAACAGGCTAGTGGTAATCATCTTAGATTTGCCAGCATGTAAACACAATTCAAGTGTAGCACTAAATGGGCATAGCATAGCTGACATACAGTGCGTTCGGAACCCATAAGGACAAAGCAAAAACAGGTTATTATATATGTTTGCTAATGTATTAAAAATCTAAAACAGAAATACCTTATTTAAGTATTCAGACTCTTTGCTATGAGACTCGAAATTGAGCTCAAGTGCATTCTGTTTTCATTTACTATCCTTGAGATGTTTCTACAACTTGATTGGAGTCCCACCTGTGGTAAATTCAATTGATTGGACATTATTTGGGAAAGCACACACCTGTCTATATAAGGTCCCACAGTTGACAGTGCATGTCAGAGCAAAAACCAAGCCATGAGGTCCAAGGAATTGTCCATAGAGCTCCGAGACAGGATTGTGTCGAGGCACAGATCTGGGGAAGCATCATTGAAGGTCCTCAAGAACCATCATTCTTAAATGGAAGAAGTTTGGAACCACCAAGACTCTTCCTAAAGCTGACTGCCGGGCGACACTGAGCAATCGGGGGAGAAGGGCCTGGTCAGGGAGGTGACCAAGAACCCGATGGTCACTCTGACAGAGCTCCAGAGGTCCTCTGTGGAGATGGGAGAACCTTCCAGAAGGACAACCATCTCTGCAGCACTCCACCAATAAGGCCTTTATGGTAGAGTGGCTAGACGGAAGCCACTCCTCAGTAAAAGGCACATGACAGCCCTCTTGGAGTTTGCCAAAAGCCACCTAAAGGACTCTCCGACCATGAGAACCAAGATTCTCTGGTCTGATGAAACCAAGATTGAACTGTTTGGCCTGAATGCCAAGCATCATGTCTAGATTGATTGCCAAACTTGTAGTATCAAACCCAAGAAGACTTGAGGCTGTAATCGCTGCCAAAGGTGCTTCAACAGAATACTGAGTAAAGCTACACACTAGAACTAGCTACACACAGTATGTATTTGATTAGTGGAGGCTGTTGAGGGGTTAAGACGGCTTATAATAATGGCTGGAACAGAGCTAATACCATTCCATTTATTCTGCTCCAGCCATTACCACGAGCCCGTTCACCCCAATTAAGGTACCACTAACCTTGTGACCGACCACTCACAATACACACAACACAGCAGTCAATCAATCTAGTCTTATGACCTTACACGCCTTGTACCTTGATGTCTACACAAGCAATGTCATCATTCATTTCAAATGTGTTGATACGCTTGTCCATTTCAGAATGTTCAGTGCACAGACAGACACCACATTAAATATCATGATCATTAAATGGATACAGTTTTCTTCGGGGGAAAAAGTGTTAGAGGGATTTAATCTTATTTTTACTGCACTCAGTATCACTTGACGTTTCATGAGAAGCCTACCTTATCTTGCTTAACAAGTTTCATGTTTTAATGGCACATTTAAAAAAAAAAATGTAATCAGGCAAGACAGTTAAGAACAAATTCTTACTTACAATGATGGCCTACCCCAGGCAAACCCTCCTCTTACCCGGACGACGCTGGGCCAATGGCGCACTAGCCTATGGGACTCCTGATCATGATACAGCCCAGGATTGAACCCAGGTCTGTAGTGCCGCCTCTAGCACTGCAATGCCTTAGAACACGTTGCCACTCGGTCCCACATGTACAAGTACAGCTTTGAGCTTTCTTGCAAGCTCAAAACCCAACAATGCAATAATTAATAACAATGTATTACTAGAAAAAAAACACACAAGAAATAAGAATAAGAAATATGAAATACACAATAAAGTAAGTAAGCATACTATATACAGGAAATATTTAAAAAGTCCAATACCATATTTAAGTGTGCAGGAATACTGGAGTGATGGAGGTAGATATGTTTAGGGGTACGGTGACTAGGCAACAGAATATAAGATAGAGTAGCAGCAGCTTGTATGTGAGTGGGTGTGTGCATGTGTAGAGACAGTATTAATGTATGTGAGTGGGTGTGTGCATGTGTAGAGACAGTATTAATGTATGTGAGTGGGTGTGTGCATGTGTAGAGACAGTATTAATGTATGTGAGTGGGTGTGTGCATGTGTAGAGACAGTATTAATGTATGTGAGTGGGTGTGTGCATGTGTAGAGACAGTATTAATGTATGTGAGTGGGTGTGTGCATGTGTAGAGACAGTGTTAATGTATGTGAGTGGGTGTGTGCATGTGTAGAGACAGTATTAATGTATGTGAGTGGGTGTGTGCATGTGTAGAGACAGTATTAATGTATGTGCATATTACATGTGAGTGAGCAAATTATGGAGTGAGTGTTTGTGTGTGAGTGTTGGAGTGACAGTGTGTGTGAGTGTGTTGGAGTGACAGTGTGTGTGAGTGTGTTGGAGTGACAGTGTGTGTGAGTGTGTTGGAGTGACAGTGTGTGTGAGTGTGTTGGAGTGACAGTGTGTGTGAGTGTGTAGGGCCCTGTGAGTGTGAGTGTGTAGGGCCCTGTGAGTGTGAGTGTGTAGGGCCCTGTGAGTGTGAGTGTGTAGGGCCCTGTGAGTGTGAGTGTGTAGGGCCCTGTGAGTGTGAGTGTGTAGGGCCCTGTGAGTGTGAGTGTGTAGGGCCCTGTGAGTGTGAGTGTGTAGGGCCCTGTGAGTGTGAGTGTGTAGGGCCCTGTGAGTGTGAGTGTGTAGGGCCCTGTGAGTGTGAAGGGCCCTGTGAGTGTGAAGGGCCCTGTGAGTGTGAGTGTGTAGGGCCCTGTGAGTGTGCATAGAGAAAGTGCACAAATTGAACTAAAAGTTCAATAGAGATACAAGGTAAACTCAGTCCGTGTAGCTATTTTGTTAGCTATTTACAGGTTGTGTTGCTTGGGGATAGAAGCTGTCAGACTTGATGCACCGGTAAATCTTGCCGTGCGGCAGCAGAGAAAATAGTCTATGGTTTGGGTGGTGGTGGTCTTTGACGATTTTCTGGGACTTTTATCTCTTTTAACAGGCTTACAAAGACACATGACTGCTCAACAAGATTGTGAGAAGTCTGCCCCCCAAAAATATCTATCAAATACTACAAAAAAAATGTCCATTACTTATAATCAACATAATAACTCACATTTTCTGGTGCTGCAGGATTATTTTCCTGCTGTTACAAACTGGCTCAAATTACGATCCTACATCTGTAGGAAAACAGTGGGCTTTTAAGCTCTGCCAGATCATGATGTAACAGTACAATGACAGAGTTGCCTTTGATATTGTCTGTTTCATTTACACATATTCACCCCTAGCTTACGCATTTCACCTGATTTAGCACCTGGCTGAGAGATGCAGGGCCGCTACACTTTCTCCATTCCAACACATTCCTGTAATGTGAGTCAGTATGAATAGATATGCAGTTCAGAACTTGTGGATCTCCGTCCAGCCCATTTCGTCAGCCATTGTCTCTCTATTCACTGCTAGCGTGTGTCTGTGTCGTAAACCTGCACATTAATTATAGGAAGCTGGTAAAAACAGAACGATGGCATGACCCTTCTATAGACTGTATAGACATGGGACCAAGATCTGTCCCTTTAGCTTTTCAATGTGAGACGAGGACAGGGGGTACTGAGTCAGTAGAGGAGAATGCATTAGCGTCGTTCCACCTAAAAAAGCACAAGAAAAGGATTTCGACACACACTAACTCAGATTTTCAGAAATCCTTTCTGTAGTTAGAAACAGATAAGATTAGCATTCCTGGAAAATTATTTTGTTGAAATATAATTTGATGTCTAAGAAATTGAGCTACTTATTGCACCCAAATTGGCTATTTTAATATATAGGATTCAAATAATATCCAATAAATATAGTACCTAACATCCGATTTGGACCTAACTTTTTTCTAACAATGAGAGACATGAGGAATCCAAAGAGATGGTCAACAACCACCCACGGACTTTTATTTAAAACATAACAATAAAATATCTAATTTACATAAGTATTCAGACCCTTTGCTATGAGACTCTCTATTGAGCTCAGGTGCATCCTGTTTATATTGATCATCCTTGAGATGTTTCAACAACTTGATTGGAGTCCACCTGTTGTAAATTCAATGGATTGGACATGATTTGGAAAGGCACACACCTGTCTACAGTTGAAGTCGGAAATGTACATACACCTTAGCCAAGTACATTTAAACTCCGTTTTTCACAATTCTTGACATTTCATCCGAGTAACAATTCCCTGTTTTAGGTCAGTTAGGATCACCACTTTATTTTAAGAATGTGAAATGTCAGAATAATAGGAGAGAGAATGATTTATTCCAGCTTTTATTTTTTTCATCATATTCTCAGTGGGTCAGAAGTTTACATACACTCAATTAGCATTGCCATTAAATTGTTTAACTTGGGTCAAACATTTCAGGGAGCCTTCCACAAGCTTCCCACAATAAGTTGGGTGAATTTTGGCCCATTGCTCCTGACAGAGCTGGTGAAACTAAATCAGGTTTATAGGCCTCCTTGCCCACACACGCTTTTTCAGTTCTGCCCACAAATGTTCTATAGGATTGAGGTCAGGGCATTGCAACGGCCACTCCAATACCTTGACTTTGTTGTACTTAAACCATTTTGCCACAACTTTGGAAGTATGCTTGGGGTCATTGTCCATTTGGAAGACCCATTTGCGACCAAGCTTTAACTTTCTAACTGATGTCTTGAGATGTTGCTTCCATATATCCACATAATTTCCCTTGCCATCTATTTTGTGAAGTGCACCAGTCCCTCCTACAGCAAAGCACCCATACAGGATGATGCTGTAACCACCATGATTCACGGTTGGGATGGTGTTCTTTGGCTTGCAAGCATCCCCCTTGTCTTCCAAACATAACGATGGTCATTATGGCCAAACAGTTCCATTTTTGTTTCCTCAGACCAGAGGACATTTCTCCAAAAAGTACGATCTTTGTCCCCATGTGCAGTTGCAAACCGTAGTCTGGCTTTTTTAATGTCGGTTTTGGAGCAGTGGCTTCTTCCTTGTTGAGTGACCTTTCAGGTGATGTCGATATAGGACTTGTTTTACTGCGGATATAGATACTTTTATACCTGTTTCCTCTAGCATCTTCGTGGCAGGGTAGCCTAGTGGTTAGAGCGTTGGACGAGTAACCGAAAAGTTGCAAGTTTGAATCCCCAAGCTGACAAGGTACAAATCTGTCATTCTGCCCCTGAACAAAGCAGTTAACCCAATGTTCCTAGGCTGTCATTGAAAATAAGAATGTGTTTCTAACTGACTTGCCTAGTTAAATAAAGGTTTTAAAAAAAGATCCTTTGCTGTTGTTCTGGGATTGATTTCCACTCTTCATCTCTAGGAGACAGAACACCTCTCCTTCTTGAGTGATATGACAGCTATGTGGTCCCATGGTGTTTATACTTGTGTACTATTGTTTGTACAGATGCACATGTCACCTTCAGGAGTTTGGAAATTGCTCCCAAGGATGAAGCAGACTTGTGGAGGTCTACAATTTTCTTTCTGAGGTCTTGGCTGATTTCTTTTGATTTTCCCATGATGTCAAGCAAAGAGGCACAGAGTTTGAAGGTAGGGTTTGAAATACATCCACAGGTACACCTCCAATTGACTCAAATGGTGTAAGTTAGCCTATCAGATGCTTCTAAAGACATTGCATAATTTTCTGGAATTTTCCAAGCTGTTTAAAGGCACAGTCAACTTATTGCATGTAAACTTCTGACCCACTGGAATTGTGATACAGTAAATAAGTGAAATAATCTGTCTGTAAACAATTGTTGGAAAAATTACTTGTGTCATGCACAAAGTAGATGTCTTAATCGACTTGCCAAAACTTATCCATAAACTTATAGTTTGTTAACAAGAAATTTGTGGAGGGGTTGAAAAATGAGTTTTAATGACTCCAACCAAAGTGTATGTAAACTTCTGACTTCAACTGTATATAAGGTCCCGAAGGTGACAGTGCATGTCAGAACAAAAACCAAGCCAAGAGGTTGAAGGAATTGTCCATAGAGCTCAGAGACAGGATTTTGTCGAGGTACAGATCTGGGGAAGGGTACCAAAACAAATGTCTGCAGCATTGAAGGTTCCCAAGAACACAGTGGCCTCCATCATTCTTAAATGGAAGAAGTTAGGAACCACCAAGACTCTTCCTAGAGCTGGACACCTGGTCAAACTGAAATATCGGAGCAGAAGGGCCTTGGTCAGGGAGGTGACCAAGAACCTGATGGTCACTCTGATAGAGCTCCAGAGGTCCTCTGTGGAGATGGGAGAACCTTCCAGAAGGATAACCATCTCTGCAGCACTCCACCAATAAGGCCTTTATGGTAGAGTGGCCAGACGGAAGCCACTCCTCAGTAAAAGGCACATGACAGCCCGCTTGGAGTTTGCCAACAGGTACCTAATGGACTCTCAGACCATGATAAACAAGATTATCTGGTCTGATGAAACCAAGATTGAACTCTTTGGCCTGAATGGCAAGCATCACATCTGGAGGAAACCTGGCACCATCTGTATGGTGAAGCATGGTGGCGGCAGCATCATGCTATGGGGATGTCTTTCAGCGGCAGGGACTGAGAGACTAGTCAGGATCGAGGGAAAGATGAACAGATCAAAGCACAGAGAGATCCTTGATGAAAACCTGCTCCAGAGCACTCAGGACCTCAGACTGGGGCGAAGGTTCACCTTCCAACAGGACAACAAACCTAAGCACACAGTCAAGACAATGCAGGTGTGGCTTCGGGACAAGTCTCTGGTTGTCCTTGAGTGGCCCAGCCAGAACCCGGACTGGAACCCGATTGAACATCTCTGGAGAGACCTGAAAATAGCTGTGCATTGACGCTCCCCATCTAATCTGACAGAGTTTGAGAGGATCTGCAGAGAAGAATGTGAGAAACTCCCCAAATACAGGTGTGCCATGATCACTATGATCTCTGATCACTGCCAAAGGTGCTTCAACAAAGTACTGAGTAAAGTGTCTGAATACTTAAGTAAATTTCATATTTCAGTTGTTTAAAAAAAAAACTGTTTTTGCCTTGTCATTATGGGGTATTTTGTGTAGATTGATGAGGGGGGGATATAATTTAATACATTTTAGAATAAGGCTGTAACTTTAACATTTTGGGGGAAAATAAAGGGGTCTGAATACTTTTCGAATGCACTGTAGGTACCATTGATTTGCATTGGATTTGTGCCACAAATTAAACAAAGTTAGCATTTCAAAAAGTGACCAGGTAAACAACACCAAAGCATGGGGGTGCTCTCATACCTTATCCATAAACTGCTTACAGGGTAAGGAAACCAATATGTACATTTGTATTTGGTTGAACTAACCTTTTAACATTGAAGGGAAAAGCACCATCTAGGGGCCAGAATCTTTGGGGCAATTAATTAGCTTTTAACAAAATAATGTTGCATGAATGCTAATCTCATTTATTTCAAACGACAGAAATGGTTTCAGAACAATCTGAGATGATGGGTGTTATGGCTTGCAGAAATTACATGGAACGACCCAGCATGTATTCTGATAAATTCAGGGCCCCTTGGCAGAGAATGCATACCTGACATTCTCTACTGTTCTCTACATCACCTGACATTAACGCTGATGTTAGTTAAACTCCTAGCTGTGGCAAGTCACAAGGCCCCAAGGGGCCCAGGCACATTGTTAAGGAGGATTAAAAAAGGCAGAACAAGTCTGACATTTTGAGATGTAGCTATGATTGAAGAGCTATGAAGAGCAGAGTGTTGAACTTTGTAAGAGTTTAATGTGATACAAGAGTGTGATATACAGTAGTATGTAGGATCTTAATTTGAGCCAGTTTGCTACAGCAGAAAAAAATAATCCTGCAGCAAGAGGAAACGTTCATTAGTATGGGGATTATAATTCATGGACATTTTTGTAGGGGTTGATGCATTTTCGTGAGGGAAAATCAAGTCTGAAATTTCAAAGTTGAAATGATAAACTTCAGAATCCCTTTTTGAACCTCAAATACACTACATGTGTAAAGGGAGATCAAATTAAGATCCTACACATATAAGCATGTTGAACTCAGTGCACTGTTGCTCCAGAGTCATGAGATTGCCTAGTACCAGAGTGGTCCTCATCCAGTAGGGGTGTTACCTAATGAGGACCAGTTTGGTTCACACATTCTGTTGGTAAACGTCTAGGCAATAAATACACTTGGGAGTAGCAATATCCATTTCCACTCATTTTCTTTGGGAATTCTTTATTTTCCATCAACCTTTTTTGAATTATGGGCAATTCCACTGTAAGGGAATTCCACTGTAAGGGAATTGCCCTGAGACTCCGATTTTCCACTTTAAAATGTATGCCAAACAAAAACCATAGCTTTCAATGTCTAACAAACCAGACAACTGGTTTATTTGACCAATTTACATTGAACATTTTGCAAAAACACACTTATGAATGCAAAGTTTGGTAACAGAAGTTTGGTAAACTATCCCTGAGTTTTTAACTGTACTACACAAAAAAATCATAATAATGGATATGAATGTCATTCTCTTTATGGTAATGTATCCTAAATACATACAAAGTT
Organism: Oncorhynchus gorbuscha; assembly: GCF_021184085.1. Classification (NCBI taxonomy): domain Eukaryota; kingdom Metazoa; phylum Chordata; class Actinopteri; order Salmoniformes; family Salmonidae; genus Oncorhynchus; species Oncorhynchus gorbuscha. Next base: position 69,381,929 of record NC_060179.1, on the reverse strand, counting down.
AGACATATGCAATATCCACCTTTGCATATTTGAGTATTATTCTACACTCTAGCTATTATTTTAACCCCCAAACAAGACCAAATTTGGTTGGTCCAACTGGACCAAATCTGAACCTATCGTAGATGTCTATGTTTCACAAATTTGGATATCAAAGTACAGCACAGTAGAGCTCAGTCGAGTACAATACAGTACAGTACAGTAGGGCTCAGTCGAGTACAATACAGTACAGTACAGTAGAGCTCAGTCGAGTACAATACAGTACAGTACAGTAGAGCTCAGTCGAGTACAATACAGTACAGTACAGTAGAGCTCAGTACAGTACAGTAGAGTTCTGTACAGTACAGTGCAGTACATTATAGTGTATTCAACTCAGCTGTGGTCTGTATTGAACTCTACTCTATGTTACTCTAGAGCACAGTACTCTACTGTGCTCTACTATACTGTGCTGTGCTCTCCAAACTTCTGAAACATAGACGTCTATGATTGGTTCAGATTTGGTCTGGTCCGGACTGGACCAATTTGGTAACAGAATTTATAGTTTTAACCACTTTATAATTTGTAAACCAAATAGATATCAATAACATCAATATAACTAATTGGTAGTTCTACCTTTACTTGTTACTTCTGTGATCTTTCCTTATCTTCCCTCCTCATGAGAGACATAAATTAGAAAATATCTTAAAGATCTCAAAGGGACAGGATTCTTAAACTTACACAAGGCAAATAATTTCTCCTAAATGAAATAGAAATGTTGATATTAGTTGGCAGGGAACTTTATGCCTACATTATTCTGTTAAAAGCCCTTTTGCAACCTTTGCCTATTCCAATACTTAGGTTAGAAAATTGTTGAATAAATTATATAGTGTATGCCTTAATTTATTTAAAAAATGTAGACTCTTAGCTTGCACTTGACACCAGATTTGACATGCTCCTATCCCCGTTCCGGCTGGATTCCAATTGGAATTACACATCCCTTTGCAAGCCGGCATAATGCGACTTGCAGGCCTGATTTTGCCTGTAAACCACGAGTTTCAGGCCACCGTATTATGGTAAAACTAGGCCCTCAAAATAACGCCTTCTGAAATGTGTTATATTGTGCTAAAGAATTCTATTTGAATGATAACATATTCACTTAGGATCTCACTTGGTGACGGCCAAAGGACAAAAAAATCTATGAACACAACAACCATGTCTCTTTCATTAACAAATACAGTCATGGGTGGTAACTCTATAATTAATTAAAAAGGCAAGGCACTCTTAGAAATATGCAAATAAGGCTAAACACATAACAGTGAGTTAATTTAACACTGAAAAGTGTGGAACCGTATAGACACTTGACCAGTGTGAAATGGACCAGTGTGAAATGGACCAGTGTGAAATTGACCAGTGTGAAATGGACCAGTGTGAAATGGACCAGTGTGAAATGGATCAGTGTGAAATGTTGATTTAACACTGGAGAATTTGCTCTGCAGAAAAACCTCAGGGGCCTTGCTTTACCTCCTATTTAAACCAAAACCTATATCAAAAAACGCCCCCATTGACACTGTGAGTGACAGCCTACGTTAAAATAATGAGGCTGCCACACCTCCACTTTTTCCTGTTTTTGATTAACATGTCAGTCAAAGACATTGTTTCAACATACCTAACCTAGCACTCCAAACTAACTTTTTTCTGTTGTGTCATTCATCCCTCCCCACGTCTCCTTTTCTGTCAGAAGGTTAATGTCATAACAAACTAATGCTTAGGAAACACAAAATATACATACACTCCCTTCCAGAACTGCCCTGAAGGACCTACACGGTATGGGCAGTCTGTGAAGTAGGACAGGGGTGGTAGAGAACCAGGTGGCTAGATACAAGCCACTACAGGGACATTACATGGACGTTACAGGGAAGTTACAGGGACGCTACAGGGAAGTTACAGGGACGCTACAGGGAAGTTACAGGGACGCTATAGGGAAGTTACAGGGAAGTTACAGGGACGCTACAGGGACGTTACAAGGACGCTACAGGGAAGTTACAGGGACGCTACAGGGAAGTTACAGGGACGCTACAGGGAAGTTACAGGGACGCTACAGGGAAGTTACAGGGAAGTTGCAGGGACGCTACAGGGAAGTTACAGGGACGCTACAGGGACGCTACAGGGAAGTTGCAGGGACGCTACAGGGAAGTTGCAGGGACGCTACAGGGAAGTTACAGGGACGCTACAGTGAAGTTACAGGGACGCTACAGGGACGTTACAGGGACGCTACAGGAAAGTTACAGGGACGCTATAGCGAAGTTACAGGGACGCTACAGGGAACAGGGGACACTACAGGGAAGTTACAGGGACACTACAGGGAAGTTGCAGGGACGCAGGGAAGTTACAGGGAATTTACAGGGAAGTTACAGGACGCTACAGGGAAGTTTACAGGGACACTACAGGGAAGTTACAGGGATACTATAGGGAAGTTACAGGGACGCTACAGGGAAGTTACAGGGACGCTACAGGGACGTTACAGGGACGCTACAGGAAAGTTACAGGGACGCTATAGCGAAGTTACAGGGACGCTACAGGGAAGTTGCAGGGACGCTACAGGGAATTTACAGGGACGCTACAGGGAAGTTACAGGGACACTACAGGGAGGTTACAGGGATACTATATGGAAGTTACAAGGACACTATAGGGAAGTTACTGGGACGCTATAGGGAAGTTACAGGGACACTATAGGGAAGTTACAGGGACGCTACAGGGAAGTTACAGGGAAGTTACAGGGACGCTACAGGGAAGTTACAGGGACGCTACAGGGAAGTTACAGGGACGTTACACAAACATTCCAGGGAAGTTACAGGGACGCTACAGGGACATTCTAGATATGTTCATCCAAAATCCACAAAGAAGATACGTGATTGGACTATGACCTTTCATTAGTGACTAAAACAAAGTTTTGCTCTCTTCAGGAATCACTCTCTCTCTTCACCAGCCCTCCCTCTCTCCATCCCCCTCTTATATAAGTAGCAAACAAGTTTTCATGTAGCATCTATACACTAGCTACATTCCTCTCGCCTGTACAGGCAGTGCCGGACTTATCATTAGGCAACTCAGGCAATTGCCTGGGGCCTCACATCATCAGAAGCCTTGTGAACTTGGCATAATGTTGTTTAATAATACATCATTTCTGTTATCTTGCCTTCATCCTTAGCTTGAGGTCCTCCGCTCATGAGTAACCTCCGATGTGCGCCATTTAGCAGTAGTGACAAACAGGGCGGTTTCAGGTTTTCTTCATCTGAATTTGGCTATAGCTTATGAACAGTTGGGGCTATTAGCTAGTATCATTGCATAACAGAAACGAAAAGAAAAAAAAATATCTCAACATTTCGCCCAACAATTTAAATCAACACCTACATACAAAAAAACCATCTCCGTGATGAGGGACTAAAACAAAGTGTTGCTCTCTTCAGGAATCATTGTCACTCTCTCTCTCTTCTCCAGCCCTCCCTCTCAGTCTCTCCAGCTTACATAAGTAGCAAATCATTTATCATTAAACACCTATGCGCTAGCTACATTCCTCTCACCTGTACAGGTTTTGTTTAATATTTGGTATTTTCATGCACTATTTGTTGTGCCTGGAGTACAACAGAAACACCATTAGAGTTAGGAAGAGCTAAGGGGCCAGATTTGTATTTTAAGCACCAAAAGAAGGTTACTCACACGGCTTCCATTTTTGCCATCTGTATTCAATAAAAAATGTAATGTCGATAAAGGTGGTTTCAGGTCACATAATTCGAACAGACCATACACCTCCCTCCCACACACACACACACACACACGCACGCACACGCGCACGCACACACACACACGCACACACGCACACACGCACACACGCACACACGCACACACGCACACACGCACACACGCACACCTTCCATGCTTACAGTCTGTCTTCCTGTGGTAGTGGCGTCTTGCTAAACACAAACAGCGAACAATACGGCCCGGGCTAATCTCTGATCCTCTGGAACATAGTGTTCCTGCACACAGTCAAACAAACAGCGCCCGCCAGCTAGCCACCAGCCGCCAGCCCAACCAAGTGCAGCGCAGCCCAACGAGCTGCTCTCAATCAGGGGAAGGGAGATAAGAGGAGATGGCTGATCCATCTGATACACTCACTGAAAGGCATGATGGGATCACGCCCAGTCCGTTCTGACGATGGCTGCCCCCTGCTCCCCCTTCCCACGCCATAACGGCCACCCACATCTTCATGTTCATAACTTGATGTGCCACACCACACATCTGTCTATCATTCTCCCCTGTGCCACTTCAACATCTTAATGAGATTGTCAACAAATATTTGACATCTTAACAGGCAAGACCACCTGCATAGCGGCCACAGGCACATTTTTCTGGAGGATAAACATTCTTCTGTGATTTGCTGACTGTGATGGGCTAATATTCAAAAACACAGGTGGCGGACCACAGTGGCCCAGTGCCGCTCTGCCACTGCATACAAACTAGGCAACCGCTGCCTTGGCAGAATAATGATTTAAGTGAGAGTGAGGGAAGGAGGGAGTGGCTAGAGTTGTTCCATCGCCTTTCATCTTTCTCCACTGTTTTATCAGATAACAGCTGAAAATGATGTGATTTAAGTATAATCTCAAGATTAGGATTTAGTAAAAAGATTAGGATTTAGTAAAAAGATTAGGATTTAGTGAGAAGGAAATGCACCTCTGATCCATGCTTTTACTGTCACAGTGTCTCCCTGCCTACCTCCAATGCAAAATGACTCATTTCAAATGACGTTGGTTGATGAACTACTATACCACACACGTTAGAATTTATGCAGTTGAGTTGCTGTCCAGCATGTGGACATTTATTTGATGTGTTTGTATTTTTTGTACTTGTATCTCTTTACCTCCCTAATTTCCTGATATCCAATTGGTAATTAGTCTTGTCTCATCGCTGCAACTCCCCTACGTACTCGGGAGAGGCGAAGGTCGAGCGCCATGCATCCTCCGAAACATGACCCTGCCAAGTCGCACTGCTTGTTTTGGCACATTCTAATAGTAACTTCCAAGCCACAACTACATGGGCAGACACAGGCTTTAAAAGGCTTGCAGTCTGGGCCAAAGAGCTGCCTATCCTATATGAGTACCATCAGCTCAATACAATAGTGTGTCATAAGTGCCCAAGATGTGTATAAAAACCTTATGATTCATAGCTTCAAAGACATAGGGGCTTAGTGGGTGAAGTTCTATACAGACATACTAATATCTCCAGTAAAAAGGGGGTATTGACGGGAATGGGTCTGGGACTGAGGGCTGGACTGAGGCCAGCTGACGTGAGCAAGGGCATTGCGGTAAAGCTGGCTGGAGGAAGAGGAAGCTGGGGGCTGGAAGGACCAGGTGACAGTTTACTGAAGAAGGTTTACAACAACAACTTGCAGAGATGCAGATGAAGTTGAATGGAGAGAAGGGGGGGGAGACAGGGATATGGAGAATACCAAGAATTCAGCCCCTCCCCCATGCTGTTTCTCCAGCGGGGTTGGGGTTGGGATTTCAGAAGCCTGTGTTCCCTACCCCTCCTGAGACCTTGTCACAATAAATGGCATGTTTCAGTTTAGAGACACCATACAGCTGGGAAATACTGTTTCCCTCTCTATCTCTTTAAAACCCTCACATTAAACTCTAAAAGAGCCCTAAAACCTCACACAAGCACAGTGGTCTTACACAGAGGTAGTTTTTGTGCCACTAGCCTGCCATTTAAAGCTCCATCAAATTACTGTGAAAGAGAAACCAAACTGAGACCTTACTCATTATCTTGGAGAGTATAAGGTGTGTCTGTGTGTGTCTGTGTTTTTATATGTGTGTGTGTGTGTGTGTGTGTGTGTGTGTGTGTGTGTGTGTGTGTGTGTGTGTGTGTGTGTGTGTGTGTGTGTGTGTGTGTGTGTGTGTGTGTGTGTGTGTGTGTGTGTGTGTGTGTGTGTGTGTGTGTGTGTGTGTGTGTGTGTTTCTGTCTGTCTGTCTGTCTGTCTGTCTGTCTGTCTGTCTGTCTGTCTGTCTGTCTGTCTGTCTGTCTGTCTGTCTGTCTGTCTGTCTGTCTGTCTGTCTGTCTGTCTGTCTGTCTGTCTGTCTGTCTGTCTGTCTGTCTGTCTGTGTGTCTGTGTGTCTGTGTGTCTGTGTGTCTGTGTGTCTGTGTGTCTGTGTGTCTGTGTATGAGTAAAGTTCTGGATTAGAGAGCAAAAATCTTTAGTGCCAAGTCTCCTAGGGGCACTTACCTGACACAACATGTATAACACTGCCTGGCCCTCTCTAGGCTTTCTTCTCTTTTCTCTCCTCAACGCCAGTCAGGCATCTACTCAATGTCAAGTCATATTCAATACTGATGGAAAGAACTAAACCACTACAAGGCCCCACTACTTTGAAAAGGATCCCAGAAAAATTGAGGTAAGACAGACACAGACCTTCCAGAGGTGTGGGACCAGCAATCACATACTGGCTCGCAGTGTGAATTTAGTTTATGTCTCTCGGTGTGAATTTGGTTGATGTCTCTCAGTGTGAATTTGGTTAATCTCTCTTCATACCATGGCCAATCTGTAATCATTGCCTAGAGGAAAAATGTTGAGTGTGGTATGCCAATGTTTGGGTAATGTTCGGATAGCGCTGTGGCAAGGCAGTGGGCACAGTGCCAGCTCTGTCTGCACAGGCCAATGGACTGAATAGCTGAGTTGACAGGGGCTTTGGCCAAAGCAGGGCCTTTCTACTCCCTAACGGGCTACTGGCTCCTTTAGAGGACCCATCACAGAACAAGCCACACACACACACACAGAGAGAGAGAGACTGAGAGATGGAGAGACGGGGAGAAAGAGAGACAGAGAGACAGAGAGAGAGAGATAGAGAGACGGGGAGAAAGAGAGACAGAGAGACAGAGAGACAGAGAGAGAGAGAGAGATAGAGAGACGGGGAGAAAGAGAGACAGAGAGACAGAGAGAGAGAGAGAGAGAGAGAGAGACAGAGAGAGAACCCCATAATAAAGGTGACATAACCTCACGAAAGCCACAAACCAAAACAGACCAGCACTAAGTGACTGGTGTAGAAAGCCAGAATGTTTATCAGTTCACAGTGCTAGCTATGAGAATAAATGTTGTGGTGACAGTACGTGAAAAACATGGGAATAGACAAATCCTTTACTTATGAAACGTATGATAAATGAATGGCGGAAAAAGTGGATACTTACATTTGTCATGCAGCTTATACATTGTTATTGTATAGCCATATGAGAACAGTAAGTAAATAAACACATCAAATAATCCCATAAGTGGATCCTTTCACAATAACACATGGTCTATAAAACTAAGTATGCAATATCACCGCTGAAATAAACATTGCTGTGCAAGCCAGGCCAGAAGCAATGATTCACCCCATTGACAATGCCATAAAGACTAGTTATTTAAACTTGCAATAAATGGCAAGGCCTAATACACACACACACACACACACACAGACACACAGACACACACAGACACACCCTTGGGGCTTTCTCTTTTTAATCTCTAACCTCATTGAACCAGTGATCTGGTAGTCTTCTCTAAAATGGCCGTCTCTTGTGTTGAATAAGTTGTTATGTCTAATGGGAAACCCTTCTCTGCCCAAAGGAAATGTCACTTCATTCTCTACAGCCCCTCCAGTCCATGATATCCTGATCATAAAGATTTAGTGTCCCTGTTCGATTCTTAATACCTGTCTTGTTAATGTTCTGGATGTTTGGGGTTGATCTGACAGTGTGTGTTTGAGAAAGCTCTTCAGTGCAGAGTCACGAGGCTGGCGCAGACTGAGAGGCGCTCATCTCATTACTAGACTCTCTCACACTGCTCTCCTCATGGGGATATGGTGTCTCTATCTAACCCTTTTACTCAAACAATACAGAAAACGCTCCAGAACTAAAGGATGCACATATCCACTGTCTTCTCCTAGGGAGCCGGAGGAGAGCTAAGGAGCTAAGAATTAGAAGATGTTAAATATATTTTTCATGATTTGGCTCGCACATGGGATAGACCATTACTAAGCTGTGGGCAGTGAAATCTGATACCAGTAAATAAGTTAATAAGTGAAACAAACATGAGTTCACAAGTCACCACCACTCGGGAACAGTTATCGCCATGTATTTTTTTTGCTGTAGAGGCCATAGGCTGAAGTACAGTACGCTGTGGGCTCTGCGTACTGTAAACCAGAACTACAGGCTCACCATCAGGCAATACTCAATACATACATACTACACAGTAGTACAATGTGGCAATCTTTGTGGGTCCCAGAATGTTTTAGTCCATTTTCTTAATATAAAATGGTCACAAGGTCAATATTTAGTTTTGCTCTGAGGTCTGAGATTAAAGTCAAAGTTACAGGTGTTATGCCTTCTGAAAACCTTCCTTATAGATGAAGTAGGCTACAGCCACTGAAATTCACTCTCCCTTTCATCACTCTCTTTCTCCTTCCCTGTTCACCACTCTAGTTACTGTATAGACTTTATCTTTATTATTACTTTGAGAAGTTCTGTTAAGCAGATAATGTGTGCTATGTCTGTTTAACAGATTCTGTTTTTTTTACTCTTCATTAGCCCTACATAGCCTACTACTGATGATGGGTTGACTCATAACCTGCATTCCCCGCGGATATATCCATGGGCTGTATAAAGAGAAAACAATACCTTCAAAAGTCCACAAATGTATAATTATTGTGCAATTTATAGCCTATCTAGGCTACATTTAGGTTTTTCTTTCATGGTTGTAGGCTATCTGGCATTAGAGTGTAAGCCTAAACTTCAGGAAGTAACTGTACGCCAGCCTAATAGCCTACACACCAGTCGCCAAATGCTTTTGGGAACGGGCAGAAAAAGGTAACATCATTGATCCACGGAGGCAAAAAGGAAAATGTCAGAGTTGAATTCAATAAGAGAAAAGCTGCAACATTTGCCTTTTAACATTTTTTTTATTCTTCAAGCTTTGTCAAATTGGTTGTTGATCATTGCTAGACAACCATTTTCAGATCTTGCAATAGATTTTCAAGCAAATTTAAGTCAAAACTGTAACTTGGCCACTCAGGAACATTCATTGTCTTCTTGGTAAGCAACTCCATTGTAGATTTGGCCTTGTGTTTAAGGTTATTTTCCTGTCTGGTGAAAGCAGACTGAAGCAGATTTTCCTCTAGCAGTTTGCCTGTGCTTATCTCTATTACATGTATTTTTTATCCTGAGAAACTCAGAGAAGAGAAGGCGTAACCGGCTGCGACCGGGAGGTCCGTGGGGCGATGCACAATTGGCCTAGCATCGTCCGGGTTAGGGAGAGGTTGGCCGGTAGGGATATCCTTGTCTCATCGCGCACTAGCGACTCCTGTGGCGGGCCGGGCGCAGTGCGCGCTAACCAAGGTCGCCAGGTGCACAGTGTTTCCTCCGACACATTGGTGCGGCTGGCTTCCGGGTTGGATGTGCGCTGTGTTAAGAAGCAGTGCGGCTTGGTTGGGTTGTGTATCGGAGGACGCATGACTTTCAACCTTCGTCTCTCCCGAGCCTGTACGGGAGTTGTAGCGATGAGACAAGATAGTAGCTACTAAAACAATTACCCCACAAAAAAGTGGTAAAACATTTTTAAAATTATGGAGAGTGGTACTCAGTAATATGTTGCATTGGATTTCCCCAAACATATAAAAAGTGAATTGCTTTGCCACATTTTTTACAGTATGTGTGTTGTAAACAGGATGGATGTTTTAGAATATTTTCAGGCTTCCTTCTTTTCACTCTGTCAATTAGGTTAGTATTGTGGAGTAACTACAATGTTTTGTATCCTATCACTCTGTAACTGTTTTAAAGTCACCATTGGCCTCATGGTGAAATCCCTGAGCAGTTTGCTCCCTCTCCGACGACTGAGTTAGGAAGGACGCCTGTATCTTTGTAGTGAAAATTCTGGTTGCAGCACAGCAAAATGTGGAAAAAGTCACGGGGTTTGAATACTGTCTGAAGGCAATGTAAATTAGACAACAACAAAAAATCCTGCACCCCTGTCAAAAAAGAAATCGCCCCACCGTCTCTGACTGTAGCTTACAGCGCATTTTCTATTTTAGAGGGTTACACTCTTAGAAAACTGGTTATTTGGGGTTTAATATAGAACCCTCTGGTTCTTCAGATGAGATTAAAGAACCCTTTACTAATAAAGGTTATATACACTACCATTCAAAAGTTTGGGTTCACATAGAAATGTCCTTGTTTTTGAAAAAAAAGCAAATTTTTTTCGTCCATTAAATTAACATAAAATTGATCAGAAATACAGTGTAGACATTGTTAGTGTTGTAAATGACCACTGCAGCTAGAAACGGTCGATTTTTTACGGAATATCTACATAGGCGTACAGAGACCCATTATAAGCAACCGTCACTCCTGTGTTCCAATGGGACGTTGTGTTAGCTAATCCAAGTTCATCATTTTAAAAGGCTAATTGATCATTAGAAAACCCTTTTGCAATTGTGTTAGCACAACTGAAAACTGTTGTTCTGATTACAGAAGCAAAAAAAGCTTCATTAAATAGTACCCGCAAAACACCAGTCTCAACATCAACAATGAAGAGGTGACTCCAGGATGCTGGCCTTGAGCTCAGGTCCATCATGTTTCTATTGATCTTCCTTGAGATGTGTCTACAATTTGATTGGAGTCCACTTGTAGTAAATTCAGTTGATTGGACATGATTTGGAAATGCACATATCTGTCTATATAAGGTCCCACAGTTGACAGTGCATGTCAGAGCAAACAACAAGCACAGAGTTCAAATGGATTGTCTGTAGAGCTCCAAGACAAGGATTGTGTCGAGGCACAGATCTGGGAAGGGTACCAAAACATTTCTGCAGCATTGAAGGTCCCCAAGAACATAATGGCTTCCATCATTCTTAAATGGAAGAAGTTTGGAACCACCAAGACTCTTCCTAGAGCTGGCTGCCCGGTGACACTGAGCAATCGGGGGAGAAGGGCCTTGGTCAGGGAGGTGGTCAGGGAGGTGACCAAGAACCCGATGGTCACTCTGATAGACCTCCAGAGTTCCTCTGTGGAGATGGGAGAACCATCCAGAAAGACAACCATTTCTGCAGCACTCCCCCAATCAGGCCTTTATGGTAGAGCGCCCAGACGGAAGCCACTACTCAGTAAAAGGCACATGACAGCCCGCTTGGAGTTTGCCAAAAGGCACCTACAGACTCTCAGACCATGAGAAACAAGATTCTCTGGTCTGATGAAACCAAGATTGAACTCTCTGACCTGAATGCCAAGCATCACGTCTGGAGGATACCTGGCACTATCCCTACAGCGAAGCATGGTGGTGGCAGCATCATGATCTGGGGATATTTATAGCGGCAGTGACTGGGAGACTAGTCAGAATTGAGGCAAAGATGAGCAAAGTACAGAGAGATCCTTGATGATAACCTGCTCCAGAGCACTCAGAACCTCAGACTGGGGTGAAGGTTCACCTGCCAACAAGACAACGACCCTAAGCACACAGCCAAGACAACGCAGGAGTGGCTTCGGGACAAGTCTCTGAATGTCCTTGATTGGCCCAGCCAGAGCCCTGCCTTGAACCTGATTAAACATCTCTGGACAGACCTGATAATAGCTCACAGAGCTTGAGAGCATCTGCAGAGAAGAATTCCAGTATGACAGCTTGCAAGTAGCCTAATGTTAGCCTACCAGTAAGCATGTTATTTTTCAATGTATCAAGGTAAGCAACATTGACTATTTAATTAAAATATATGAAACCCAAGTCATATGATAAATTATAGGCTAGATAAATAAAGTTGAAACGTTATTAGAATTTGAGCACGTTTGTAAGATAATTTAGCTAGCTAGCTAAACAGAAAAAGCTAGGCTACTTTAATTTGCCACTATACAAGCAAACTCTTTGAAATATACATTATTTTTATTATGGGATATGCCAAATAGAGCTACAGACCCAGTCTAACATGGGCAAATAACCAAATGTTGATATTTTTTCAATATTTCAGTGTGGAGTCAATTGAGGGGACTAGTCTGTTTCATGAAGCAATTAGAAGACTGTTGCTGACTGAGGGGAGGTACAGTTGAAGTCTGAAGGTTACAAACACATACATTGGAGTCATTAAAACTCGTTTTTCAACCACTCCACAAATGTCTTGTTAACAAACTACAGTTTTGGCAAGTCGGTTAGGACATCTACTTTGTGCATGACACAATAAATTTTTCCAACAATTGTTTACAGACAGATTATTTCACTTGTAATTCACTGTATCACAATTCCAGTGGGTCAGAAGTTTACATACACTAAGTTGACTATTCTTTAAACAGCTGGTAGGCTAATTTACATAATTTTAGTGTACCTGTGGATGTATTTCAAGGCCTACCTTCAAACTCAGTGCCTCAAAATCAAAATAAATCAGCCAAGAAAAAATATTGTAGACCTCCACAAGTCTGGTTCATCCTTCGGAGCAATTTCCAAATGCCTGAAGGTACCACGTTCATCTGTACAAACAATAGTATGTAAGTATAAACACCATGGGACCACACAGCTGTAATACCGCTCAGGGAGGAGACGCGTTCTGTCTCCTAGAGATGAGCGTACTTTGGTGCGAAAAGTGAAAATCAATCCCAGAAAAAAACAGGAAAGGACCTTGTGAAAATGCTGGAGGAAACAGGTACAAAAGTATCTATATCCACAGTAAAACGAGTCCTATATCGACATAACCTGAAAGGCCGCTCAGCAAGGAAGAAGCCACTGCTCCAAAAACGACATTAAAAAAGCCAGACTAGGGTTTGCAACTGCACATGAAAACAAAGATCGCACTTTTTGGAGCAACGTCCTCTGGTCTGATGAAAGAAAAACAGAACTGTTTGGCCATAATGACTATTCTTATGTTGGGAGGAAAAATGGGATGCTTGCAAGCCGAAGAACACCATCCCAACCGTGAAGCACAGGGGTGGCAGCATCATGTTGTGGGGGTGCTTTGCTGCAGGAGGGGCTGGTGCACTTCACAAAATAGAAGGCGTCGTGAGACAGGAAAAATATGTGGATATATTGAAGCAACATCTCAAGATAATCAGTTAAGTTAAAGCTTGGTCGCAAATGAGTTTTCCAAATGGACAATGACCCCAAACATACTTCCAAAGTTGTGGCAAAGTGGCTTAAGGACAACAAAGTCAAGGTATTGGAGTGGCCATCACAAAGCCCTGACCTCAATCCCTATAGAAAATGTGTAAGCAGAACTGAAAAAGCATGTGCGGGCAAGGAGGCCTACAAACCTGACTAAGTTACACCAGCTCTGTCAGGAGGAATGGGCTAAAATTCACCCAACTTATTGTGGGAAGCTTGTGGAAGGCTACCCAAAACGTTTGACCCAAGTTAAACAATTTAAAGGCAATGCAACCAAATACTAATTTAGTGAATGCAAACTTCTGGCCCACTGGGAATGTGATGAAAGAAATAAAACATTCTCTCTACTGCTATTCTGACATTTCACATTCTTAAAATAAAGTGGTGATCCTAACTGACCTAAAACAGGGAATTTTTACTAGGATTAAATGTCAGCAATTGTGAAAAACTGAGTTGAAATGTATTTGGCTAAGGTGTATGTAAACATCCGACTTCAACTGTATGTATAGATTATTGATAATAAATGATGTATGATAAGTCTTGGTGATTCAATAGCCTAGTTAATCATTTCACTACTCTTAACAAACTATGTTGTGCTCTGTCTGGCAGTAACCCAGAACTATCAGAATGATCTCTCTTTCAGGTGCTGCTGACACCTGCATGTAAAATGCTCTTCTACATCATAATAATTATAAGACTGCTTAACATTTTGTCTTCCTTTTATCAGATTAACGCATGATTATTTCTGAAGATGAACTCGTGTTTTTGTTTTGTTTTTCTCCTCTGGTACCAGTCAAGCAGGTAGCCCAGTGGATAAGGAGATGGACCTGTGGCAGGAGTTGAACCTGTGGTTGAAAGGTGGCCAGTTTGAATCCCAGGATGGACGCTGGGGTAAAAATGACAGTATTGATCTGACAGCTGGAGGGCTGCTGGGTTCACATCATCAAAACATTCCCCTATGGTTGGGCACTTGATTAAGGCACTTAAGAACCTGTGCTCCTCTGAACTGTATGATTGGGGGGTTGAGAACAGAATACCTATTTTTGTTGCTCACTGTAACTAATAGACAAAGTATATTATATTGTATTAATACCCAGTTCCACAAGGGGCCTAGAAGGGACTTAGCCCCCTCAGTTGAATCTTGTGGCACCTCAGTTTTAGTTATGTCCCTATGTAAAAATAGCAAAAAAGTTGATTAACAGGTTGGCGGAAAAAAAAGATCTGTATCTCCGCTGAGCTGTCAGCACAATGGACAGAGCACGCCACGGTGGGTAGTAAGGTATGACTCCTTTGTATTTCCATAAAAAGAAGGGAAAATGTTTGTCATCTCTGTGGACGGCTAAGTGAATAACGTGATCAAGTTTACCAGTTGGGTCCTGGTGAGGACGCCATGTTGGAGGCCGAACTGTGACCTTCCTGCTCTTCTGCTGTTCCTATAAGGGGCACTCTGCATGAGTGTCCTGCCCTGTGATGGGGTGTGTGAGGTGTTCATCCGGACATTGACTGACACTGAATTGATTATGACCGAGCTCTCTCCTAAGTCTGGAGAGGAGAGCACCCGGGCTTGGGAGAAAATGGCGGCATCTCTAAAATGTTCCTGAGTGTGGAAAGGAAGTTGTGTAACTGCTGGGGAATCTGGAGACAACCCCAGTGTCCACTGTGCATCGTTTGGGATGGAATGCTCCTTTACCTGCTTCAACAAAGGCCCAGCCCATGCAGGGAGGTTTGTGCACCAGTATCGGCAAAAGTTTAGTGGACAGTGTTTAGGGCCTGAGCAAAGTGTTCATCTGCCTCGGGGTAAATTCTATGATGTTCCTTTTTTGCTCCGCCAATCTACATTCACTAAATGGACATACCATGTTGGTCAATATGTATCATGTACCCAGTGCTTGTTTGGAATGTGCCATTCTGCCTGGCTGTCACATGTCCATTCGTTTAGGGAGTGTGTGTGTGTTTAAGGGGGGGTGGTTAGAAATACTGAACCATGATGATTTCAGATGAAGGGAACATCTCCTGACAATGTTAATTAAGGTTACTGCTTATGTGTTAGGAACGTGACTTGAGCATAATTGAACATGTGGAGACCCGGTGTGTCGTGAAGACATGCTGTAGACATGTCTCTCTCCACTATTGCGCACTGACTCCTGACAATTCCTGCGGGATATTTGTATCAGCGTTCAAGTTGTTTGTCGATGTTTATCAATGCACCACGAAATATATAGTCATCAGTGAAGTTACTGTTAATCCCTGCATATTCCCCCGTTTATTTTGAATGTTTGGTTAGGAAAATGTTGACAATTCATTAAATACAATATACACTCATAACATTCTCCTTCTCCAATTGGAAAGGTTGTTTGGAGAGCTCACAAACTGCGCAACACTTGTGGATAAATAACGTGTGGTTTATTTAATTGCATTTAACAGTTTGCTGTCAATTTATTCATTGTCTTTGATTGGAGAACATGTGTCTGGTTTCTCTGTCATTTTTAATGTTGTGTGAACGCGGCGCTTTAGCTATCTATAGATATACCTGGCCTGCTTGCCAAGAATAGGTGCGGCTAAATGTATTTCATTCCCTTTGGGGATGTTCTAGTTAGTTCACTTTTGGGTAACTCAAGAGGAGTCTGTATCTGAGCCTGGTAGACCCCACATGTGCTTTATTGGTTAAAACAGGTTTTTCCTGAATGATGGTTAAAACAGGCTTTTTCTTTTGAGTACTGACATTTTGAAGTCAGAACTTTGTACATATATTCGTAAATATCACCATCATATTTGAAACAGCAGCGCTGTGTAAATAAATCCGACACTCATTTGCACTTATCTGCCTGCCTCCTGCTGAATCTTTGTCCTTACGACTGTTAGAAGGCCAGTGTTTTACCCTGATACAGCGCAGCAGAGAAAGGCTACAGATTTCGTGCCAACCTGTCACTTCAAAAGCACTCCATGATCTTGGAGTCTCTGCATTTGAACTATATGTTTATTGTGGTATAGCGTGAAATAAGCAGAATTCAATATCATTCCAATGCAAGAACCCCCAAAATGTTGCAATCTCGGCGATTTCAAGAGCCCCTTTAGTAACTTTATCCTGGCGCTTGGTCTTATTATTGTGTTGTAAAGAAGTCACCAGTGTTAACCTGGCCCATCATTCAAACAGAGATGCCTCCCTGGCCATCAGTGCATATTTCCAAACATTGTTTGCATATAAAGACAATACATTCTAAAACCTATGCTGGTATTCTTCTGTCCATTATTACATTGTTTATAAAAATTATATTCTTAGCTCAAAATATTACTATTTAATAGTAATATAATTAATAAATGTCACCATGCAAGGTTCTATATAGAACCATTTTGGTTTAGTGAAGAATAACCTCTACGGTTGCTATCAAATAACCCTATAAATGGTTCTATATATATAACTTTTTGTGGTTCCATATATGTAGCAAGTGATAAAAGCCTTTTTAGTTCTATAAGGAACGTTTTATTCTAATAATATACCCTATAAAGTACAGCGCGCTATTTGTTAAAGGGCAACATTTTCGGCGAAATGTCACTCATTGATTGCGAGGAAAATCGCTTACTAGGCCTAGCATTTAACGTGTTAATAGTAGGTTTAACATGATAGTTTCTTATAAAATGTCTACATCTAAGAACAAATAGGCCAAACAATAAATCTAAACAAATCTACTTTACCTTTTCTTGTCCTTATCAGCCGTCATGTTTTCTTTTGCAAAGTTCAGTAACAAATGGAATTTCCCCGAAAGTCCGAATCAGTCCACTTACGCAACAATTTTCAAGTAACAAATAACATTCACAATGAAAAATATTGAAAGTCAAATCGAGATGAAGTAATTTCTCTGCTCTTTTACGCACAGTCCATTTCAGATGCAAGTTTTCTTTCAGAAGCAGTAGGCAGCTGTACAGTCTCAGAACACTGCCAAGGATTGTACAGCCTTTTCACCGATTCACTAAAGGTAAGCCTACAATCCACAACCTTTAGCCTACTAATGCTTTAGAAGTTGGATAAAATAGGGTCCGCTGTCAAAGTTTCCTTCGTTGCGTTGGTTGTGCTGGTCTACTGAACTTCTAGCCCAGTTCGCTGTTCACTCTTTTGCGCTCAGCTGGCCCGTTGACAGTCGCTCACGCGTCAATCTGACCGCAGTGATTGGTGAAAATGCTGTGTAGAACCGCCTTAAATATCCCCACCCACTAACCTGATGGTTTCGTCGTTTATATTGTCGTTCAGAGTCCCTGTAGGTCTACATACTTTGAGGCCTACAATTTTGAGTTGGCTTGCCCTTGTATGTTGTGTATGTACAGTTGAAGTCGGAAGTTTACATACACTTAGGTTGGAGTCATTAAAACTAGTTTTTTAACCACTCCACAAATTTCAACTATTGTTTTGGCAAGTCGGTTAGGACATCTACTTTGTGCATGACACAAGTCATTTTTCCAACAATTGTTTACAGACAGATTATTTAATGTATAATTCACTGTATCACAATTCCAGTAGGTCAGAAGTTTACTTACATACACTAAGTTGACTGTGCCTTTAAACAACTTGGAAAATTCCAGAAAATGATGTCATGGCTCTAGATTCTTCTGGTAGGCTAATTGACATAATTTGATTTCTTTATATCCACAGTAAAACGAGTCCTATATCGATGATAACCTGAATGGCCACTCAGCAAGAAAGAAGCCACTGCTCCAAAACCGCCATAAAGGCCACACTACAGTTTGCAACTGCACATGAGGACAAAGATCGTACCTTTTGGAGAAATATGATCTGGTATGATGAAACAAAAATATAACTGTTTGGCCATAATGACCATCGTTATGTTTGGAGGGAAAAGGGGGATGCTTGCAAGCCAAAGAACACCATCCCAACCGTGAAGCACAGGGGTGGCAGCATCATGTTGTGGGCGTGCTTTGCTGCAGGAGGGACTGGTGCACTTCACAAAATAGATGGCATCATAAGGAGGGAAAATTGTGTGGATATATTGAAGCAACATCTCAAGACATCAGTCAGGAAGTTAAAGCTTGGTCGCAAATGGGTCTTCCAATTGGACAATGACCCCAAGCATACTTCCAAAGTTGTGGCGAAATTGCTTAAGGACAACAAAGTCAAGGTATTGGAGTGGCCATCACAAAGCCCTGACCTCAATCCTATAGAACATTTGTGGGCAGAACTGAAAAAGCATGTGTGAGCAAAGAGGCCTAAAAACCTGACTCTGTTACACCAGCTCTGTCAGGAGGAATGGGCCAAAATTCACCCAACTTATTGTGGGAAGCTTGTGGAAGGCCACCTGAAATGTTTGACCCAAGTTAAACAATTTAAAGGCAATGTTACCAAATAGTAATTGAGTGTATGTAAACTTCTGACCCACTGAGAATGTGATGAAAGAAATAAAAGCTGAAATAAATCATTCTCTCCACTATTATTCTGACATTTCACATTCTTAAAATAAAGTGGTGATCCTTTCTGACTTAAGACGGAATTTTTACTAGGATTAAATGTCAGCAATTGTGAAAAACTGAGTTTAAATATATTTGGCTAAGGTTTATGTAAACTTTCGACTTCAACTGTAGGTAGCTTAATTTACGGCCTTGCATTGAACAGATAAGTATGTCAACCATCCCAACCATTCATTCATCTGTTCATGTGCTTGTTCGTTGATGGCAACAGAAAAACACACGCCTGTCATTCATGCCAGCCAATTGGGGCATTCAGAGTTCCCATGAGTCTTTTTAAAGATGGATCTACTAAAAATACCTTTTCTGAATAAATAACAGTTTTAGTCTATCCTCAGATAACTGTTGCTTGTTTAGCCATTCCGAAATGTTGAAGATGTTTCACAATTTTTTTTGTGATATACAGTCAAGTCCATAATTATTGACACCTTTAATAAAGATTATCAAAAATACTTTATTAAATAAATAATACAAATCCTGAGCTATATTGTATGCAAAAATAGGGAATTATATAATACAATTGCTCAGAGTATGATGTTTTGTTTAAAAATGAATAAATTAAATGTTGTATTTATTTTTTATTTTACCTTTATTTTACTAGGCAAGTCAGTTAAGAACAAATTCTTATTTTCAATGACGGCCTAGGAACAGTGGGTTAACTGCCTGTTCAGGGGCAGAACGACAGATTTGTACCTTGTCAGCTCGGGGATTCGAACTTGCAACCTTTCGGTTACTAGTCCAATGCTCTAACCACTAGGCTACCCTGCCGTCCAATGTAAAAAAGACAGGGGTCAAAATTATTGTCACCCCTCTTTTCAATACTCCAGCACCCTCCCCTTGTGAGGATAATGACACTGAGACTTTTCTAAAACGTTTCATGAGATTGGAGAACACATTGGGAGGGAGCTGAGACCATTCCTCCATACAAAATCTTTACAGATCCTTGAAATCCTTCGTCTGCCCTTATGGACTGCCGTCTTCTATTCAAACTACAGGTTGTCAATGTGGTTCAAGTCCGGAGACTGAGATGGCCATTGCAAGTTGATTTTGTTGTCAATTAACCATTTCTTTGTGGATTTTTATTAGTGCTTGGGGTTATTGTCTTGCTGGAAGATTCACTTGCAGCCAAGTTTCAGCCCCCTGGCAGAGGAACCAGGTTTTTGGCTAAAATGTCCTGGTACTTGGTAAATTTCATGATGCCTTAACAAGGAGCCCACGACCGGGGGAAGCAAAATAGCACCATAACATTGAAGATCCACCATCTTTTACCGTAAGTATGAGGTACTTTTCTGCATAGATATGCTTCTGTTTTTCAACACCAAACCCACCACTGGTATATGTGTAACCAAAGAGCTTTATTTTCATGTCTTCTGTCCATAACACTGCTTCCAATCCGAGTGCCAATGACGTTTATCAAACTCCAGACACATCTTGTCACATTTATTTCACATTTTGGAAATTTCACATGATCTTAAGGTCACGTTTTAAATGCCTTATGTTCTGCATCATCTCCTCTTTGGCCAAATGAATGGATTGGATGGGCTGCAGTGAATCTGACATTCTGACATAAACATTACCAAGAAACTCACATAACATTCCATTAAAGTGTTTAATTATTGGTGGATTAACCACACTGAGCATGTGTGTTTACAATTATTAAAACAAGGCTGGGTTTACACAGGCATTTTAATTCTGATCTTTTGCCCAATTATTGGCAAAAGAGCTGATCTGATTAGTCAAAATAACAATTAGTGAATAAAAGATCAGAATCGGACTGCCCTTGTAAACAGCTTTGTGATAACAATTATTCATCTCAAGGATTAAACAAGTAAACTGAAGGTTCACTGACTGCTTTCAGTAAGTCATCTGTTGAGTTAGACCCCACTGGGTCAAAGTGACCCATAATAACTAATATACAAGCTGCCATCCTTCTCAAATACTGTATTTGATGAATCATGCAGAAAGGAAGGGAAGTGGAGCTAGCATATAAAACAGTAGATCTGTGTAGATATAAGGTACTCTTTGTTAAAGAGGTTAAGTGGTAATCAAAAAAACAAGGAGGACCAAGGGACTCTTCAAATAATGAAAAATGCCTGCATTTTTATGGCATGTTCAATGGAATAAGATTTTAAAACTCTGACGGGTTCACTACTGTGAATTTGTCATTTAAATCAATATTTTCTTGTATGATTATGGGATAGTATAATTATGAACAAAATACAACTGCTTAAAATGCACTCTTATCCTCTCCATTGTGAGGGGGAGAGGAGGCTGTCAACGTGTTCAATGGGTTCGACACACATCAACTGAACTGTAAATAGCATTTTAGTGATCTACACTACATGAACAAAAGTATGTGGTATCGCCGAACATCTCATTCCAAAATCATGAGCATGAATATAGAGTTGGGCTTTCCACGAGATATTGAAACATTGTTGCAGGTACTCCATTCGGCCACAAGAGCATTAGTGAGGTCGGCCACTGATGTTGGGCGATTAGGCCTGGCTCGCAGTCGGCGTGCCAATTCATCCCAATGGTGTTCGATGGGGTTGAAGTCAGGGCTCTGAGCAGGCCAGTCAAGTTCTTCCACACTGATCTCGACCATTTCTGTATGGACCTCGCTTTGTGCACAGAGGTATTGTCATGCTGAAACAGGAAAGTTGGAAGCACAGAATCCTCTATAATGTGATTGTATGCTGTAGCGTTGATTTCCCTTCAATGGAACGTATGAACCTAACCCAAACCATGAAAAACAGCCCCAGGCAATGAATACTCTTCTACCAAACTTTACAGTTGGCACTATGTATTGAGGCAGGTAGTGTTCTCCTGGCAGCTGCCAAACCCAGATACGTCTGTCAGACTGCCAGATGGTGAAGCGTGATTCATCACTCCAAAGAACACATTTCCACTGCTGCAGAGTACAATGGCAGCAAACTTTACATCACTCCAGCCGACGCTTGGCGTTGCACATGGTGAACTTAGGATTGTGTGTAGCTGCTCGGCCATGGAAACCCATTTCACGAAGCTCCCGACAAACAGTTATTATGCTGAAGTTGCTTCCAGAGGCAGTTTGCAACTTGGTAGTGAGTGTTGCAACTGAGGACAGACAATTTTTACGTGCTACGAGCTTCAGCCCTCAGCGATCCCGATCTATGAGCTTGTGTGGCCTTCCACTTTGTGGCTGAGCCGTTGTTGCTCCTAGACGTTTCCACTTCACAATAAGAGCACGTACAGTTGACAGGGGCAGCTCTAACAGGGCAGAAAGTTGATGAACTGACTTGTTGGAAAGGTGGCATCCTATAATAGTGCCACGTTGAAAGTCACTGAGCTCTTCAGTAGGGCAATTCTACTGCCAACGTTTGTGTATGGAGATTGAATGGCTGTGTGCTCGATTTTATATGCCTGTCAGGTGTAGCTCAAATATCCAAATCCACTCATTTGAAGGGGTGTCCAAATACTTTTGTATAGTGTATATCTGTACCCTAATAGGGTGATTATGAATAATGTAGCTATGGTGATTTTGTGTGAATTATCACCTGTGAGACATCGATCAGAGATAGAGCACTAACTGAGTAGCTGAACTGTGTTTGACTTTAACAGTTGCTGTACATTGTCATTGATAACAATAACAGCAATGTCAAAGTTATGGCCCAGTAGTCTAACACTGGTGTTTATAGTCCATAATGTGTGATAATAGGTATCTTCTGTTGTTTTTCCCTCTACATATTGTCTAGATATTTTATCAGTTTCCATGACACTAGCAGGGAATGCAATGTTTGCTTTGAAAGGGAATAATACCCAAATGTGGAACATCAGTCAATGATTAATTGCACATCGTGGTACCATTTTAGCAGTGCATATCTCAGAGTACATTCCAACAGTGGTCAGTTATGGACACTGGACAGTACTCTATGTGCATTCAACCCTGGCAATGTAAACTGTGTTGCATAGAGAGCTTTTTAAAAAACCTTTATTTTAGCAGGGAATCCCATTGAAACCAAGGTCTCTTTTGCAAGGGAGCCTTGCATACATACAGTAAATATTGATTAACACTGAACAGAAATTAGCCCTAAAACAAGCAAACCCACTATTTGTTTTGACATCATATTTAATAGGTTCCAAAAACAAACAATACACATTCACATCCTTTAGAATACAGTACATTTGGCACACAGCAAAATGCTTACAATGACATAACACTAATAAATGGCAAAGGAATTCAAAATAAAACATCAGTCAGGTGACAAATTGTACATATAAAGCTTCACAATACAGAAACCGCAAATTAAATCCGGTTACCCAGACCCAGAAATAAGCCTTGTCCTGGTTTAAAAAGCCATTTCAATAGATATTCTTTATTGAACATGCTTTTTAGTCCAGAAGTAGTCTTAATTTGGGTCCGGGAAACCGATCCTAAATGTAGAGGTACATACAGTAATATAATTCAGATGTCTGTATGTTTTATTCTACTGTATGTAAAAAAATACATAATACTCAGCCAGACATATTGTTACACACAATTTAAGAGGTACTTCTCCAGCCATGTACAGTATATTATACTTATTGAGCGTTACTGGTTCATTGACTTTACAACAGACCAAATGGGTTTCCTATGTGCTGTTCTTTCTTCTTCCTATTACAGACAGTTTAAAAAGTCCAAATAAAAGAAGGAGGATGGACAATTGGAGTTAGCATTTGGCATGGAGGATTTTGGACCTGCAGGGCCACCCTAGGACAGTGATCCACCATCTTACAAAACACAAACATAAGAGGCCTAACATCGAGAAGCACAGACAAAACAGAGAGACTGTAAACCAAAGAGACAGGTAAATGAAATTAAAGGACACGATACAGACAGAGAGAAGAGGGTAGATATGAGCTATACGAGGGGAGACAAGTACTGTAACGGTTACATCCTAAAAAAACGGCATAAGGAAACAGCATTGTGCCAGCCTGAATGGTGACGTCTGTCAAATGTCCTCTTTACCTTCAGATCCTTTAACACGGTTCTCATGTTGCTATGCACTAACTGGGTAACAGAGGGGGATCATGTGATCCATTGACACAGGTGCCTACGTGTCAAATGCATGGGCGCTTTAGGTGTATGAAAGGCCTACATGCAGTGGTGTGTGTGCTGGGGGAGCATTAAGCATTTTCAGGATCTAGTATGAGAGGCATGTTTAAAGCCTTTTAAATACTGCTTGATCAGTATTGCTTTGACAGTTGACACCATGATACTGTCCACTATTACTATTACTACTGTTACTACCACTGTTGCTACAGTTACTCCTGCTCCCCATACCATAACTGCTACTGCTAGTGGAGCTAGCACTATTATACATGCTACTAATAATACTACATCTACACTACTTAAACTACTACTACAATAACAAATGCTACGGCTCCTTCTACAGTACTGCTACTTTCACTACCACAGTGCCACCCCTGCCTCTTCAATTGCAAATAGTCCTACTACTATATCTCCAAATTTCAAACGTTACTTTAAAGTTTCTACTCCAAAACGGAATGTACTACTTGCAGTATTGAAACAAAGCAACATGGATATTGATAGAATTTGAGAGTAGATTGGACTTTACCTTGATTTGGTGTAGACCTGCAATAAACCATATACTGGTCAGAGAGTTATTAGGCATGAGTGCATTGAGAAGGTCAATGGTTTCCATAAAATGAATTAGTCCAATAGCTTTGCTACCTTTGGTTACATTGATGTTTTAAAGAGATATGCTATAGGAAATGTTGACCTTTTCAAAGAGAGTTAAGGAGAGAGGGCAGGGAAAGGGGTGGTGGGGTGGTTTGATGGAGCATTCTGAAGGAAGCACATAGACATGGCTATCAGCTGAGTTGAGGACAGGCAAATGAAAACAGCCATGCATATATATGTCAAAACCAAACAGAACAACAGCAAAGAGTCAGCGGAGGGAAGAACAGTGAAGACACCCGGCAAGAAAGAAAAGGAAAGCAAAAACAGACAGAAACATACACAGAATATTGCACATGGACATTGTAACGTTTTCATATTCTGATAATACACAATAATATCATATGCATGACCATGCAAAGGATGATACCTCTATTTCTCCAAGAAGTCCACAGGCTTCTATATACAAGGTGATCTGTACAGAGGGAAAGACACGGCTATCTGGTGATGCCTTCACCCACATGATTGTGAGTCTTGTTGCATAGCAGGGAAATCCAGGATTTCAAACTCTGAGCAACAAGACAATCCAGTAAAATCACGACAAATCAAACATAATGAAATAGAACATACAATGAAATAAAACTGACCCAATGAAATGTAAAACGCTTCAAAAGGGCCATTCTCATGAACCCACTGCCTATATCGCACTCAAAAACAAACTCGCACAAACAACTACCTCGCAGTATACTAACAGACACACACACACGTGCACGCAAACAGATGCGATACATTCAGTTGTATCCCCACGATCACTCATGCATACAAGCACATTCTTCCACATTGAAACCCATGGCATTCATTTGGAATATATGAATCTAGACTACCATAACACTGTGGGCATATCTACAATACGTAACTGGTTCGCAGTTACACACAAAAGGCATTTGATGTACTATACATGGACTCATTCTAATTCTGGCATGTTTTGATCGTGAGGAAACTTTGAAACAGTATCAATAGTTACAGGCTTCTCTTTTTTATTGATACTGTGAACCAATCGTTTTTTTATAGCTTTTTTAAATACAATCATTGGTTCTAAGGATTTGGTTTTTCGCATTCAAACACGACAGAGGAGATTCTAGTACATCGAGAGACTTAAAGGACAGCTTGAGAAATTACAGATTAATATAATAATATCATTGTTTCAGTGTCATATACTCACTGAGGAACTAGGATATTTTTCGAAACAGTTGAAAGTATGACCTATCGTACGAAGACCTTGTCGAACAAGACCCCTGCCCAAAGCACACATAACCCCTGACCTTTTAATCCTTATATACACATAAAGTTGACACCGTCACACAAACATTCCCTGTTCATTTCATAGTCCACTGGAAAGGGCCTTGTGACATAATCTGGGGCAGGACTGTGAGGAGCTTTCATCACTGTTATCAGCCCGGGCCAAGGGCCAGGCTATATTCAGTCTCAGGAGGCCAATCCATTGGCCACCCACCACCACAATGAGTTTTTTTTTTACCGCTCTGATTGGATCAGGAGTGATCTGGACCAGCCAATAGGAACTTGATAATAAAGCAGATGGGCTTCCTATATGACCTACTCTCGAATTACATAGATTTTTAACATAGAAAACATGCACTGATGGACAGACAGAAAAATATACTGGTACAGCGCTGTAGATGATCAGGTTTATGTTTTTTGTTACTAATCAGAGGCCCTAATGGCCAGAGTGTTGTATGAGTGTGTGAATGTAATAATTTACTCTGTGTCTATTGTACAGTATATTTCTGGATGTCTGTATGTGAGAATATATGTATGTGTGTGTGTGTGTGTGTGTGTGTGTGTGTGTGTGTGTGTGTGTGTGTGTGTGTGTGTGTGTGTGTGTGTGTGTGTGTGTGGTGTGTGTGTGTGTGTTCGTGAATGTGAGTGTGTATGTCAGTGTTTCTGCATATACATGTATGTGTGTCTATACATGCATGTGTGTGTTGGTCTGCATGCATAAACACAAAGATGAGGCAGACAGCATCTGTGTGTGTGTGTGTGTGTGTGTGTGTGTGTGTGTGTGTGTGTGTGTGTGTGTGTGTGTGTGTGTGTGTGTGTGTGTGTGTGTGTGTGTGTGTGTGTGTGTGTGTGTGTGTGTGTGTGTGTGTGTGTGTGTGTGTGTGCAGGCCTTAGGACAGAGTCTCCTCCCCTCCAAAGTAGGAGAAACCCTTGAACTCATCTTGGTTAATCTGCTTAATAATGGCGTCTTCTACAGGGGTGAGGACAGGCTCCTCGCGAGTGAAGTCCTGGTCAAAGTTGTTCACGTCCCTTTTGGTTTTCTGTACAGGAGCAGAAAGGAAGGGAAGCAGGAGGGATAGTAAGGAAAAACAGGATGATGACTTCCAAATTAGATCTCGAAAACATTTCTAAAGACAGTCATAGTGTTATTACTAGTGAATTAGTGTCACACGTGGAATGATTGTTGTTTGTGTTTCCTTGATAAAGTCATTATAAAGCAAGGCTGATTGACACAATAGACATGGATGGAGTAATCACAGAACCTTTCTTTCATGCCCCCAGTTCTCTCATTCACGTTGTGTGATTGTTGAGGTGCTCGTCGCCCCCTTTCTGTGTACATGGGAACAAGATGGACCCTTCCCCTCACACCCCTTCAGGCATTTCATACCAACTCATATCCAGCCCATTCCGCAGCTCTCTATCTTTACACTATACACACACAGGAATACTGATGCTTAGATACAGATGTAGGATCGTAACTTAAGTCAGTTTTCTACAGCAGGAAAATATTCCTGCAGCCACAGGAAATTTGAATTTGTCACGACTTTTGCCGAAGTCGGCTCCTCTCCTTGTTCGGGCGGCGTTCGGAGATCAACGTCACCAGCTTTCTAGCCATCGCCGCTCCATTTCTCATATATCCATTTGTTTTGTCTTGTTTCATACACATGGTTTTCATTCCATAATCACACTGTATGTATTTAGTCCTTTGTTCCCCTCCATGTCTTTGTGTGTAATTGTTTATTGTTAATGGTGTATGTTCACGCGCTATACTTTTGTATTCATGTTCCGTGTTTTTTGGGCACTTAGATGTCATGTTGTGCCTATTTTTTGACCTGAATAAAGGTGTACCTGTTTACTCTACTCTGCTCTCCTGCACCTGACTTCGCCTCCCTTACACAGCCTTAACAGAATTACACACCTACTATGGAGTCAGCAGGAGCAGGTACCCCGGTTAGAGGAGTCGAGGAGCGCGTCCAGGAACATTCGGCTATGTTACAACATATTTGTGCCATGATGGATCACGTTGTCCAGACCATGGACCGCTGGGAGAGACAGGTAGTCTCTCCAGTGCCTCGACCAGCGCAACCGGGGTTGCATCTACCCGTCCCATCCGTAGCCAGTCCCAGTGGGATACGTCTCTCCCTTCCCAGGGAGTAAGATGGAACAGCCACACAGTGCCAGGGATTCCTATTACAACTGGACCTTTGCCTGGCCACTGTGCACCCAGCTCCCTCGGGAAGGGAGAGAGTGTCTGCCCTCGTCTCATGCCTCTCAGGGAGAGCTCTGGAGTGGGCAAACGCCGTGTGGGGAGAAGATGACGCGACGTTGGACCACTTCGAGAAGTTCACCCGTCGCTTCCGGGCCGTCTTCGACCATCCGCCTGAAGGGAGAGCAGCGGGAGAACGGCTCTTCCATTTGATGCAGGTTCACGAGGAGCGCCCAGGAATTCGCCTTGGAATTCCGGACCTTGGCCGCCGGCTCAGGCTGGAACGACAGGGCCCTCATTGACCACTATCGGTGCAGCCTGCGCGAGGACGCCCGACGTGAGCTGGCCAGCAGGGATGCTACCATCTCCTTCGACCAACTGGTGGATTTGTCCATTCGGTTGGATAACCTGCTGGTCAACCGCGGACGTCCAGAGGGTTAGCTCATCATAACCCCATTATTTCCTGGCAACAGAGGACTCTCACAGGGTGGTCGTGAGAGTGCTTGAGGAGGTGTGTAGGGGTTTCTGTTGGTGCTCCCATGGTGGAAAGTCCAGACCAGGTCTCCGCCATGTGCATCCCCCCAGAATTTGCTAATTTGGCTCTCACCTTCTGTAAATAGAAGGCGACTCAATTATTACCACATCGATGGGGGGATTGTGCGATAAATCTCCTGGCAGACGCTGCGCTTCCCAGGAGTCACATGTATCCCCTGTCGCAAGTGGAGACAGTGGCTATGGGGACTTATTTCTCTGAATCCCTGCATCAGGGGTACATCCGGTCCTCCACTTCACCCACCTCCTCGAGTTTCTTTTTTGTGAAGAAGAAGGATGGAGATTTACACCCGTGCATTGACTATAGAGGTCTAAATCAAATCACAGTGAGGTACAGTTACCCGCTACCTCTTGTGCGTATCCGGGAGGGAGACGAGTGGAAGACACCGTTTAGTACCACCTCAGGGCATTATGAGTAGTCATGCCTTACGGGTTGATGAATGCTCCATCAGTTTTCCAAACCTTTGTAGACGGGATTTTCAGGGACGTGCACGGGCAAGGTGTAGTGGTGTATATCGATGACATCCTAATATACTCAGCTACACGCGCCAGAGGTAAGCTACACCCCTTACCCGTTCCACAACGACCGTAGTCACACGTGTCTGTGAATTTTTTAACCGATCTACCTCTTTCACAGGGAAACACTACGATCCTGGTCGTTGTGGATCATTTATCTAAGTCCTGTCGTCTCCTCCCTCTGCACGGTCTTCCTATGGCCCTACAGACTGCGGAAGCCCTGTTTAATCACGTCTTCCAGCATTACGGGGTGCCTGAGGATATAGTGTCTGATCGGGGTCCCCAGTTCACGTCGAGAGTTTGGAAGGTGTTCATGGAACGTCTGGGGGTCTCGATCAGCCTTGCCTCTGGTTTTCACCACGAGAGTAACGGGCAGGTAGAGAGAGTCAAAGAGGAGGGCAGGTTTCTGCGGTCCTATTGCCAGGACCACCCGGGGGAGCGGGTGGCTTTCGTGCCCTGGGCCGAGATGGCACAGAACTCGCTTCGCCACTCCTCCACTAACCTCTCACTCTTTCAATGCGTATTGGGATACCAGCCAGTTCTGGCGCCGTGGCATCAGGGTCAGACCGAGGCTCCTGCAGTGGATGACTGGTTCAGGCGCGCGGAGGAGACATGGGAGGCCGTCCATGTTCACCTCCAGCGAGCCGCACTTCACCGAAGACCAGCGCGGACCGTCACCGCAGTGAGACCCCGGTGAAATGGGTCTGACTCTCGACCCGAAATAAACCGGAATAAAAGTGTGCCTGTTTACTCTACTCTGCTCTCCTGCACCTGAGTTCGCCTCCCTTACACAGCCTTAACATAATTATTGTGTGGATTATAATTAATAGACATTTTTGTAGCGATCAAAAAACCCAATCTTAAGCGTAATTCAAGTCTGAAATTTCAAAGTGGAAATTACTAACTACAGAAGCCTTTTAAACCTCAAATACACGACAAGTAAAACATGTCCTGCATTGCAGGAAAGTTCTGCTGCAACAAGGTGATCAAATTAAGATCCTATATGGGGTCAATGTCGCCCCATGTATTGAATTCAAATTCAAATGAATTGTGAACATGAAAAAGTATGTTTTTTTGAGGACGGGGCTGTTGAAATCAAAAACCAAACAATTGAAAGCAAAATGTATAGGATTATAAACAAAAATAAGCCATCAATAGCAATCATACCATGGGCATGACAAAACGTGTATTTTACTGCTCTAATTACGTTGGTAACCAGTTTTTAGCAATAAGGCACCTCAGGCGTTTGTGGTATATGGCCAATATACCATGGCTAAGGTCTGTATGCAGGCACTCTGCTTTGCGTCGTGCATAAAAAACAGCCCTTAGCTGTGGTATATTGGCCATATACCACACCCCCTTGTGCGTTATTGCTTAAGTATACACTTGAATAAGCATAATAGAGGATAAATACATACAAGTCTATGACTTATTTCCATGTTGAAGGTTAGAGGTTAATAATGGTGAGGGAGGAACAGTAAGGGCCCTAAAACATACAGTACGGTATGTTCCCTAATAGTTCAGACACACTCCATGGTGAAGTTTACCCTAGGTGCAGATCTATAATCAGCTTCCCCTCCTCCAATACTAACCTTAAAATGCTAAACTGACCCAAGATCAGCGTTTACAGGCAACTTCACCCTACATGGTCTGAGCTATAAGTGCTAACTCACAATGCGAGGTTTGAAGGGTGGTTTGACCCTCTTCTGCTCCAGCAGAACCCAGTCGATCTCCTTGAAGAAGGGATGAACCTTGATGGCCTCCTCCAAGCCCTGGGTGATCACACAGCCCAGACGCTTGTTTGGACTCTTCGTCATGAACTACAGGACAGGGAAACAGGCAGATGGATAAAGGGGGGAGGGAAATAAAGGTACTTGACTTAATCCTCTTGGCCCCCTTAGGAACATGGGGCAAGGATGTGAATGTTAGGAAGAGAGAAATAGAGGTGAAAGAGCAAGAGTGAGGGGTTCAGACGGTCAAGTGGTGCAGAGTGGTGTTAGTGATCTGCTCTGTGGTCATCGTTAAGAGACCAGTGGTCATTTGAAGAATCTAGTGGTCAGATATGACCATTAGGACCTCTGGGCTGGGTAATGTGACCAAAGTACCAGTGAGACTGATCACAGAGTAACACGTGCCGGTCCAAGGCATGCACGCCTGCTTTCCCACAAGGCTTTGCAAACAGGCAGGGGACGGCCAAAGTAAACGCAAGACTTGTGATGGAAAAAAGATCACACAGGAACTTGGGACACACACACAAACTAACACACTCAGAGGAATATTCTGTAACACTAAAACACAAATATAGAATTACACAATGTCCATACACACCACCAAACAGGACACAAACGAAAAAGCACGTAATTCACATCCACACACAAGCACAGGACACTAACAAATATTACACACTCCCCCACGCACACACACACACAGAAAGCCGGCCGCGTTCTTGGAAGAGGAGGACCCTCTGAATGCTGGGGCGGCTCACCCCTGCCTCCCCGATTGTGCGATTACACAAGCCCCGAAACCACCAGAGAACACAAACACGCTGTTCTTTTCCCACATGAAGTGCAACGTCTCCCAGGCCTCTCTCCCCAGCCCACACAGCACTGCACAGCCACTCTGGCTCTCTGAACTAATTCCACCCAGCCCTGCTCATCCTTGCTCCTCACTCTGCTAATCACTGAACACCACTTTACTACCTCACCAGAGACAGGCAGAGAGAGAGAGACAGCAGGAGGAGGAAGAGGAGGAGGAGACGACAATAAGGTAAGGTGTGGGGAGGAAAGGGGGGCTGATAAAGTACAAGTGGAATAACGAGTGGGAAAGATATGAAGAAAGAGGGGATAAAAAGGAGAGCAAAGAGGGATGGTTAGAGATACAGGCAGACTAGGACAGGGAGATCAACTAGGTTACTGACCGCTTTCAGGATGGAGACTGCCTCCTTGCTTAGCCACACTGGGTAGAGGACATCATCGTGGAGAATGGACTCAAACAGGTCATCCTCATTGTCAGCCTCGAAGGGGGGCTGGCCCGCCATCATCTCGTACATAAGCACCCCCAGAGCCCACCAGTCCACAGATGGGCCATATTCTAGCTCCTGTAGGATCTAAACACACAGGGGAACAGGAAACAATGTAACACCATCTCATACAAAAGCTCCTTTAGGATCTAAAAACACAGGGGCACAGGAAACACTAACACCAGCTACACTACAACAGGATTTATAAGGTAGTAAGGGGGAACACTATACTTGTGATACCAGCTCATTAGGGATGATATAATGAGAATGAGTAGAACAAATGAGTATATTGATTAATTGAGTGATATATTGAGTGATTGATTGAGTAATTTATTGATTGATTAATTTATTGATTGATTAATTTATTGATTGAGTAATTTATTGATTGAGTGAATAATTTAGTGATTGATTGAGTAATTTAGTGATTGATTGAGTAATTTATTGATTGAGTAATTTATTGATTGACTGAGAAATTTAGTGATTGAGTAATTTATTTATTGATTGAGTAATTTATTGAGTGAATGAGTGAGTAATTTATTGAGTGATTGAGTGAGTAATTTATTGAGTGATTGAGTGAGTAATTTATTGAGTTAGCTTTTTTTATGAAATTGAGTTAGCTTTTTTTATGAAAGAGAAGCAGAGTAGAGGGTAAAGAGTCGAGTCAATGAAAGAGTACAACATGAGAGAGAGTGACTTATGGAATTGATGGTTGAGTACTGCCAGACTGTCCCAGATAAGTGAGTGGGTGGTTTACTGTCAGACAATCCCAGATGAATGGGTGGTTTACTGCCAGACTGTCCCAGATGAATGGGTGGTTGAGTACTGTCAGACTGTCCCAGATAAGTGAGTGGGTGGTTTACTGTCAGACAATCCCAGATGAATGGGTGGTTTACTGTCAGACTGTCCCAGATAAGTGAGTGGGTGGTTTACTGTCAGACAATCCCAGATGAATGGGTGGTTTACTGTCAGACTGTCCCAGATAAGTGAGTGGGTGGTTTACTGTCAGACAATCCCAGATGAATGGGTGGTTGAGTACTGTCAGACTGTCCCAGATAAGTGAGTGGGTGGTTTACTGTCAGACAATCCCAGATGAATGGGTGGTTTACTGCCAGACTGTCCCAGATGAATGGATGTTTTACTGTCAGACTGTCCCAGATGAATGGGTTTACTGGTCAGACAATCCCAGATGAATGGGTGGTCAGACTGTCCCAGATAAGTGAGTGGGTGGTTTACTGTCAGACAATCCCAGATGAATGGGTGGTTTACTGCCAGACTGTCCCAGATGAATGGATGTTTTACTGTCAGACTGTCCCAGATGAATGGGTGGTTGAGTACTGTCAGACTGTCGTAGATAAGTGAGTGGATGGTTTACTGTCAGACAATCCCAGATGAATGGGTGGTTTACTGTCAGACTGTCCCAGATAAATGGGTGGTTTACTGTCAGACTGTCCCAGATGAATGGGTGGTTTACTGTCAGACTGTAGAGGTGGAGGGTAGTGGGTAGAGGTTAGAATGTAGAGAATGAAGGGTAGTTAGTAGAGGGTAGTGGGTAGAGGATGAAGTGTAGTGGATGGAGGGTAGTGGGTAGAGGATGAAGGGTAGTGGGTAAAGGATGAAAGGTAGTGGGTAGAAGATGAAGGGTAGAGGGTGGAGGGTAGTGGGTAGAAGATGAAGGGTAGAGGGTAGTGGGTAGAAGATGAAGGGTAGAGGGTGGAGGGTAGTGGGTAGAAGATGAAGGGTAGAGGATGAAGGCTAGAGTGTAGTGGGTAGAAGGAGGGTTGGGGTTTACCTCAGGAGCGATGTAGTCAGGGGTCCCGCAGAAGGTGGTGGTGGTGACTCCGTTGAGGATCCCCTCCTTACACATGCCAAAGTCAGCCAGCTTACAGTGGCCATGTGCATCCAACAGGATGTTATCCAATTTCAGATCTCTGGAGAGATAGAGACAAAATGAGGTCTGAGAGGTCAGAGTGAAGCAGTTACAGAGGTCAGAGATAGAATAGTATTAATTTGTCAGAGACAAATGAGACAAAAATAAATAAAAAGTCACTGTGTCATCACATTTATTGGAGATGTATAGATCTGCCACTCTGCCACAAATTAGGGGAGGGGTGGTAGGGGTAGGGGAAAATAATACATTTAAAAAAAACTCTGCCACCACTGCTGAAAAAAATACTAGGGGAAACACTGCAATGCCAAATATACTCTCAGTGTTCCTACTCAGTGAACAGACACAATGCCAAATATACTCTCAGTGTTCCTACTCAGTGAACAGACACAATGCCAAATATACTCTCAGTGTTCTTACTCAGTGACAGACACAATGCCAAATATACTCTCAGTGTTCTTACTCAGTGACAGACACAATGCCAAATATACTCTCAGCGTTCCTACTCAGTGACAGACACAATGCCAAATATACTCTCAGTGTTCTTACTCAGTGACAGACACAATGCCAAATATACTCTCAGTGTTCTTACTCAGTGAACAGACACAATGCCAAATATACTCTCAGTGTTCTTACTCAGTGACAGACACAATGCCAAATATACTCTCAGCGTTCCTACTCAGTGAACAGACACAATGCCAACTATACTCTCGGTGTTCTTACTCAGTGACAGACACAATGCCAAATATACTCTCAGTGTTCTTACTCAGTGACAGACACAATGCCAAATATACTCTCAGTGTTCCTACTCAGTGAACAGACACAATGCCAAATATACTCTCAGTGTTCCTACTCAGTGACAGACACAATGCCAAATATACTCTCAGTGTTCTTACTCAGTGACAGACACAATGCCAAATATACTCTCAGTGTTCTTACTCAGTGACAGACACAATGCCAAATATACTCTCAGCGTTCCTACTCAGTGAACAGACACAATGCCAAATATACTCTCAGCGTTCCTACTCAGTGAACAGACACAATGCCAAATATACTCTCAGTGTTCCTACTCAGTGACAGACACAACACCAAAGGACTTTCTCAGTATGGAGGCCAAAAGCACTGTGAGGAGCTATCTGCACTATGGAGGCTACTCTTGGTTCACACGTACAGTATGCACACAAACACACACAGAATGTTCCACAGACATAGAGTCGTGTGTCTCTCCATCGCTGCTCTCCTTTATTGTGGGCAGTGAGCGAGAGATGGAGGGTGCTGTTGGAAATGGAGGGAGGGGAGGAACAGGAGAGAAGATAAGAGGTCTGATGAAAGATGCCAGGGAGTGGCATGAAACCAGTCAGGTCAGGGTTTGATGGTTGATTGCTGAAAATATGTCAACATCTTTTAACAGACGCCATTCAGCCCAAGGTGTTTTCACAAAACAGCCTCCACGACCTGTGTGTGTGTGTGTGTGTGTGTGTGTGTGTGTGTGTGTGTGTGTGTGTGTGTGTGTGTGTGTGTGTGTGTGTGTGTGTGTGTGTGTGTGTGTGTGTGTGTGTGTGTGTGTGTGTGTGTGTGTGTGTGTGTGTGTGTGTGTGTGTGTGTGTGTGTGTGTGTGTGAGGCCGTTACACAACTGTTCTGTTTCAGAGAGACCTAAAATGGACACATCAACAATCCGCATGATTCTCCTTGGGAGTGAAGTGGTAGGTTTAGGTGGGTTCATTCATCCTTATAAAACATTGATTAGTGCAGGTAATGTTACTATAGAGCAGTGTTACAATTTTTTGTAAGGGGGCCACATTGGATTGATACAATCATTCATAGGTTTGTACAGATCTTGCATTTGTTGTACTTTTTCTTCCAATATGATCAATTATCAATTGAGAGCAAATTCAGAGCAATATAGCACATGCAATGGATTTGATGTACAGCACAACACAAATATATACGCACACATCAAATAGGCTACATCACATGTATAAGACCCATATTAAGGGTTACCTCAGTAGTTGGATGAGTGAAAATGTCCCTTCTGCATCTTGATTAAATTAATTCTAAATGTATAGTCTGTTGTTGCTATCCTTGTGAGGCAATCAAGGTGTGCATTGGTCAGCCTGTTTCTCTGTTTTTGTTTCACAATTTTCAAACACATAATCGGGCAATATCTCTTACATCAGTGCTTTCGTCAAGCGCAATACTAAAACACGGTGCCACGGATGTCATTAATCAGTTGCTTACCGATGTCCTCGCCAATGTCTTCTATGCCCCTTGTTATGGTCGAGTCTGAGAGTTGCAGTCCCTTAATTTGCTTTAAAATAGCTTCCTTGTTTGTGACATTAGCATACACTATTTCGGCTGAGGCCCAAAACATTTTTGGACAATATCCGCGTCTGTGAAGACTTTGTTTCTCGTCAGTATCCAAGCAATCTCACATGTTGCCTCTGTCGTTTTCTCTGCAACAGTGCTAGATTTGTCCATCATTGTTGTCCTTTGAGTTGCGCTATTTGGTTGTTTCCGAGGTTGCTTTGTGGCGGATATGTTTTGTCAAAGTGGGCATGGTGCGACTGGAAATGTTGCTCTAAATTTGCTCGTTTAAAACAATTGACTGCCTTCTGTTCTGGCAAATAAGACAAAGTGAACTAGTCCCATTATGCAGTACAAAAAATACTTGTATGTCCATGTTTCTTGGAACTTTCGGTGTGCTTCTTGAATCGACCGCATCCTTCTCTTAGCCACCGGAGCCACGCTATTTTGGCATTTCTGTTAGCTACTTTAGCTAGCTGCATT
This sequence comes from Oncorhynchus gorbuscha, assembly GCF_021184085.1. Classification (NCBI taxonomy): domain Eukaryota; kingdom Metazoa; phylum Chordata; class Actinopteri; order Salmoniformes; family Salmonidae; genus Oncorhynchus; species Oncorhynchus gorbuscha. The sequence goes on along the minus strand of NC_060179.1, from coordinate 69,345,407 downwards.
TCCCCGCTGACATCTTCCTGATTTTCCTGGTTCTCCAGTGGTTGTTTTTTCATAGCTGACACCTTGTTATCCAGCTCTCCCCCCTCATTTTCATTGTCAATAGATTTACGTTTCTATTTTACAATAAATTGATCCATGGTTACCAGACTGCAAGATTAGCTAGTAGCAAACTGATATCTGTCGGTCGCTGTACCTGAGCAGTTGCGTACTATTTTGGCAAACGATCTATTGCGGCCTTTCTGTTCAACAGCTGCGCTATACTGCCATCTATCTGCCGTCCAAGGAACAATATATATATTCAATGTAGTGATTCAGGCATGCATTAAACACATTGAAATTGTATCATTGTTATGTATTATGAATGGAAAATAGGAAAATCACAGCGAGCCGCAAATTAAGGGCTCATGAGGCCCAATGTGCTATGTATGAATATGGCAACTCATCTATGCTGTGAAAATCGGGGATGATGTAATAACATCTGGTATCTGGCGTACATTGCAAGAATTCAAAAAGCGTTTGAATACATGCATGCACTCTTACAAGCTCCACATTTTGTGCTAAGCCCTCATGTTCCAAAGATGTTCCAGACGTTTCCATCAGGACATCTCCCCCCTCTCTCTCTGCCCCATCCCTATGTCTTTCCATATCTGTCAGCCCACCCTCTCTTTCCATATCCGTCAGCAAACCCTCTCTTTCCATATCTGTCAGCCCACCCTCTCTTTCCCAATCTGTCAGCCCACCCTCTCTTTCCATATCTGTCAGCCCACCCTCTCTTTCCATATCTGTCAGCCCACCCTCTCTTTCCATATCTGTCAGCCCACCCTCTCTTTCCATATCTGTCAGCCCACCCTCTCTTTCCATATCTGTCAGCCCACCCTCTCTTTCCATATCTGTCAGCCCACCCTCTCTTTCCCAATCTGTCAGCCCACCCTCTCTTTCCATATCTGTCAGCCCACCCTCTCTTTCCCAATCTGTCAGCCCACCCTCTCTTTCCACATCTGTCAGCCCACCCTCTCTTTCCATATCTGTCAGCCCACCCTCTCTTTCCACATCTGTCAGCCCACCCTCTCTTTCCACATCTGTCAGCCCACCCTCTCTTTCCACCCACCAGGTCACATCACCTCATCTGTGTTATTACTTTGTTGATATTTTACAAATGTTCCATCCTGAGAATATATCACTTTTCTCCCGGTCATCCAGGTCCTTCCTGCCAAAACCGGACGTGTCATTCAAAAGCATTATAAAGCATATAAATAGCCCTATGTCTGGATTTGATTTGAGCTTTGATCAAAAAGTATATCCCGAGCCCGAGCCATACATTAAGCCATACACTTTATGAGCCATACACTTTATGAGCCCTTACATTAAAGACATTTAATGAGCCCAAGCCCCAAAAATCCCAGATGATTGTGCTTTTATCCAATACATATAAGACACGACAGAAAAACATAAAAGCCCATAGATGTAGCTAGCTATTTGCTATCTTTGGGTAAATAAATGAAACTATCTCCAGTAGGCTAATCTTTTTGAGTGTGAACTGTATTACTGCACTGTATTGTACACTGAGAATACAAAATATTAAGGACACCCAGTGGTGGGAAAAGTACCCAATTGTCATACTTGAGTAAAAGTAAAGATACCTTAATAGAAAATAACTAAAGTAAAAGTCAAAGTAACCCAGTAAAATTCTACATGAGTAAAAGTCTTAAAGTATTTGGTTTAAAATATACTTAAGTATCAAATTAAATGAAATTGCTAAAATATACTTAAGTATCAAAAGTAAAAGTAAAGTTATAAATAATTGAAAATTCCTTATATTTAGCAAACCATTTCAAACCATTTCAATTTAAGGATAGCCAGGGGCACACTCCAACATTCAGACATAATTTACAAATGAAGCACGTGTGTAAAGTGAGTCCGCCAGAGCAGAGGCAGTAGGGATGACCAGGGATGTTCTGTTGAGAAGTGTGTGAATTGGACCTTTTCCATGTCCTACTCTAAGCATTCAAAATGCTTAGGGGTCAAGGAAAATGGATGGAGTAAAAAGTACAATATTTTCTTAAGGAATGTTGTGAAGTAAAAGTAAAAGTAGTCAAAAATATAAATAGTCAAATAAAGTACAGATACCCCCCCAAAATACTTAGTACTTTACACCATATTCCTAATATTGAGTTGCACCCCCTCCTATTGCCCTCAAAAGAGGCTCAATTTATTGGGGCATAGACTCTACAAGGTGTGGAAAGCGTTCCCACAGGGATGCTAGCCCATGTTGAATCCAATGCTTTCCTCTACCCTTGCCCATTCAAAACCTTCTGAATGGCACACACACAATCCAAGTATTAATTGTCTCAAGGCTTAAAAATCCTTCTGTAACTTGTCCCCTCCCCTTCATCTACACTGATTGAAGTGGATTTAACAAGTGAAACCAATAAGGGATCATAGATTTCATCTGGATTCACCTGGTCAGTCTATGTAATGGAAAGAGCAGGTGTCATAATGTTTTGTACACTCAGTATATAATACTGTATTATATGGACTGGAATTACACACATCATTCTAACCATGATAAAGCAGGGAGAGAACATGCGGTTCTGGTGCAGTAAGTTACAAGTATAGGCTAGTGAATTAGATTTGAATTTTGAAATATAATAGGGCCTATTTGTATAATTAGTAGGCCGACGCCTATACTGTACACCTTTCATAATATTTCCCCTGCTGTTATTAGCCTACTTCCTATTTCTCTCTTTATTGTCGCTTCATTCATTCCTCGCTTTCAACAGTTAAATTAAATACGTTTCATTGTCCTTATTTTCATAATTCTAATGACATCATTGAATAATATACGACTAGAAATAAATGCAGAAGGCTTTCTCCTCTCTTCATGAAGATTGAATGTTTATGGGTCGGAATAAATAACTGCTATAGCCTACTGTCATTGTGCGTTCGCTCTTCTTTCAAACTACCTGTGAGTTCTACTGGCCGCTATATTTAACATTCAGCAAACAAGAGCTTTCACCCCTCTTCGAATAGTCTACTGGTATAAGAAATGCAAAAAAAAAATGGTACTCCAAGAGCTAAGGAGTGGTTTTTAAGGAGAGGCCAGAGGAGCACAGGTGAGTGGGTATTGCGCAAGAGACAGAGGGTATAAATTAGAAGCTTATTATGCATGCTCCATCATTAATTATCTAAATATAAGGCATAGGGCTAATACTGCAGTGAATGTATTACCTGAAAGACGTAGCCTAGGACATCTATATGCAGTTGAAGTCGGAAGTTTACATACACCTTAGCCAAATATAGTTGAAGTCGGAAGTTTACATACACTTACGTTGGAGTAATAAAACTCATTGTTCAATCACTCCACACATTTCTTGTTAACAAACTACAGTTTTGGCAAGTCGGTTAGGACATCTACTTCATGCATGACACAAGTAATTCTTCCAACAATTGTTTACAGACAGATTATTTCACTTATAATTCACTGAATCACAATTCCAGTGGGTCAGAAGCTCACAAACACTAAGTTGACTGTGCCTTTAAACAGCTTGGAAAATTCCCGAAAATGATGTCATGGCTTTAGAAGCTTCTGATAGGCTAATTGACATCATTAGAGTCAATTGGAGGTGTACCTGTGGATGTACTAATAAAGTGGTGATCCTAACTGACTTAAGACAGGGCATTTTTACTAGGATTAAATGTCAGGAATTGTGAAAAACTGAGTTTAAATGCATTTGACTAAGGTGTATGTAAACTTCCGACTTCAACTGTATGTGCACGTTTTTGCTTTGGGCTTCGTCCCCATCATGTTCATGGGCTCCCAAGTGGTGCAGTGGTCAAAGGCACTGCATCTCAGCTAGTAGGTGACACTACAGACAACCTGGTTCAAATCCAGACTGTATCACAACACGTGTTTGGGATTCCCATAGGGTGGCACCCAGTGTTGTCTGAGGTTGGCCGTCATTGTAAATCAGAAATGTTTTCTTTACTGACTTGCCTAGTTAAGTAAAGGTAAAACCATTTTTTTAAATTACGTATGCTATTTTGGGAAGAGACATTTTTAAAACTATTTTTGCATTCCTGCTCCTGTCTCCTATCATTATACAACGTGACATGCCTAATGTCAAGTAGACATGGGCCATGTCCGAATACCTGTACTTGAGTTTGAAATAGACATTTACATTTTACATTTAAGTCATTTAGCAGACGCTCTTATCCAGAGCGACTTACAAATTGGTGCATTCACCTTATGACATCCAGTGGAACAGTCACTTTACAATAGTGCATCTAAATCTTAAAGGGGGGGGGGTGAGAGGGGGGTGAGAGGGATTACTTATCCTATCCTAGGAGACATTTTGTGTTTGCGAAACAATTCAGTTTGATAGTGAAGAAAATAAAACATGTGTACTGTATGCTTTAAATGACAGATGACATACTCATTTGGACTTTTCATCTAGTAGAATTTTCTGCACACTATTGAGGAAGATAATCGTCTTTTGAGATCCACGTGTGTCTGACAAAGAGTCGCGCTTTACCAAAATGAACCAATGGAGGTAATCAATGCAAGTGAGCATTAGATGAGGCATTCTCAGTAGGATGAGCCTAGTATGCTGATTGATATGTGTTGCTTACTGCATTCATTTTTTAAAAACAGTACATTCTAAATAGTACAGTATGTAGTTTAGTACACAGTATGAAGTTTAATTAAGTAGTATGGAAGTCAGATTTCGGACACAGCCATAATCTCAAATAGACATTTTAGTACAAAGGCACTTGTAGCTTTACGGTCAAGCTAACCTTGAACACAATTTTCTTTTCAATTTCCTTTTCCAATTATTTCAGTTCTAAAAATGAATCTACCTGCGGCAAGGAAAATGAATACAACACAATGACCCAGCAAGTCTTAAATTAGATATTTGATGTAGTCTGCACAATAGATTATGACAATGATCAATGATTTTATTGCACAGCACTGTGTACCAGTGCTCTCTCCATGTGTAGCAGCAGGTGTTCAAGAGCGCTAATGGAATGATAGTTATTTGAAGAAGTTCATTGAGTATATACCCTGTGACAGTTACACTTAGATAACCTGAGTGCCAATGCCAATGATTTTGCTTTGACTGGGTTTGTTGTTGTTGAATAATATAATATATAATATGCCATTTAGCAGACTCTTTCATCCAAAGCGACTAACAGTAGTGCGCTCTTAGGAAAAAGGGTTATTCGGCTGTCCCCATAGGAGAATCCTTTGAATAACTCATTTTGGTTCCAGATAGAACTCTTTTGTTTTTTTAGATAGAACCCTTTTGGGTACCATGCCAAACTGTTTCCAGAGGGTTCTACATGGAACCAAAAAGGGTTCTACCTCAAACTAAAAACGGTTCTCATATGGGGACAGTTGCAGAACCCTTTAAGTCTTGCAGGTAGAAGCAGTCAGGTACCAATGCTATCATGTTGGTAGTTTGATCAAAGTTCTGGCCCTTGAATGTCTCTTTACTTCCTTGCACAGTCAGCACATTTCGCTCTAGAGAGAAGGCCTTTTGGAGAGAAATCACATGACAGAAATTGCAATGCTGCAAGGCATTTCTCAAATATGAAATAGCTTTTGAGTCTTAAGCTGGCTGGTGGGGAGTTACAACGGATAACATATCATACCATGCACCAACATGGGCCACATCTCTCATGAATAAAAAGAAAAGGAAATCTGACATTAAAACCCCAACAAGAAACTTGCGTCAGAGTGTGCTTCCAACCAACAACTGAGATTATTGCTGGCAAAACAGAAAAAAAAACAGCTGTACGAGTATACAGTTGGAGTCAGAAGTTTACATACACCTTAGCCAAATACATACATTTATACAACAGTTTTTCACAATTCCTGACATTTAATACAAGTAACAATCCCCTGTCTTAGGTCAGTTAGATCATTTACACCACTTTATTTTAAGAATGTGAAATGTCAGGGCTTTGTGATGGCCACTCATATACCTTGACTTTGTTGTCCTTAAGTCATTTTGCCACAACTTTGGAAGTATGCTTGGGGTCATTGTCCATTTGGTAGACCCATTTGCGACCAATCTTTAACTTTCTGACTGGTCTTGAGATGTTGCTTCAATATATCCACATAATTTTCCTGCCTCATGATGCCATCTATTTTGTGAAGTGCACCAGTCCCTCCTGCAGCAAAGCACCCCCACAAAATGATGCTGCCAAACAGTTCTATTTTTGTTTCCTCAGGTCAGAGGACATTTCTCCAAAAAGTACGCTCTTTGTCCCCATGTGCAGTTGCAAACCGTAGGTTTTGGAGCAGTGGCTTCTTCCTTGCTGAGCGGCCTCCAGATTATGTCGATATAGGACCCGTTTTACTGTGGATATAGATACTTTTGTACCTGTTTCCTCCAGCATCTTCACAAGGTCCTTTGCTGTTGTTCGTGGATTGATTTGCACTTTTCACACCAAAGTACGTTCATCTCTAGGAGACAGAATGCGTCTCCTTCCTGAGCGGTATGATGACTGCGTGGTCCCATAGTGTTTATACTTGCATACTATTGTTTGTCCAGATGAACGTGGTACCTTCAGGCATTTGGAAATTGCTCCCAAGGATGAACCAAACTTGTGGAGGTCTACCACTTTATTCTGAGGTCTTGGCTGATTTCTATTGATTTTTCCATGATGTCAAGCAAAGAGGCACTGAGTTTGAAGGTAGGCCATGAACTACATCTACAGGTACACCTCCAATTAACTCAAATGATGTCAATTAGCCAATCAGAAGCTTCTAAAGCCATGACATAATTTTCTGGAATTTTCCAAGCTGTTAAAAGTCAACTTAGTGTACGTAAACTTCTGACCAACTAGAATTGTGATACAGTGAATTATAAGTGAAATAATCTGTCTGTAAACAATTGTTGGAAGAATTACTTGTGTCATGCACAAAGTAGATGTCCTAACCAACTTGCCAAAATTTTAGTTTGTTAACAAGAAATTTGTGGAGTGGTTAAAAAACTTGTTTTAATGACTCCAACCTAAATGTATGTAAACTTCTGACTTCAACTGTACATATGGTAAATTAACAGGAACTACTGTCACCATTGTCAGGACCTTTACTCATGATTTTGGCAGGCATACAAATGTTATATTACACACACACACACACACACACACACACACACACACACACACACACACACACACACACACACACACACACACACACACACACACACACACACACACACACACACACACACACACACACACACACACACACACACACACACACACACACACACACACACACACACACACACACACACACACACACACACCAATCAGGCTCAATTGAGAGCATTTCCTGTGTTTCATGTTAATCTTGTGGAGTGATTTTTCCATTACGTACACAGCAACCCTCTCTGCTCTGACAGTTAACCTCCCTCCCTCCGTTTCAAATGAGCTCCCCATTCAGCCTGAAAGACACAAACACTCATGCATATGCACACACACATATGCATGTACGTACATGTGCGCGTAGAAACACACACACAGGTTAGTGTTTTTTTGTAATGAAACTTGTTCTGGAGGCAATTCTGCAGAGCGGTTACCAACTGACACAGTCACAAAGCCATTCATCCTAAACTTAACCTGCACCACACTGCTAACCCTAACCTTAAATTATGACCAAAAAGCACATTTTTGTTTTCATACATCTTTACAATGTAGCTCACTTTGAATTTGCAGGGGGAAATCTAAATTGAAATTGCTCAGTTCTGCCTCCAGGACTCAAATGTCAACTTACGCGTGCATACACACAAATTATTCACTAGGACCCATGGACCAGCCCATGATCAATAGTAAGTAATACATTTCCTAGAAGTTCTAAAAAGAGACATAATGAGAATAGCTTTGAACATGAGACACGACCCCTGCTGTGCAGACACTGGTTCAAATACTTAGAAGAACAAACTGCCCTTAATATTTATTTCTATCTGGAAATATTGTTGTCTGCCCACGCTAAAGTACACCACGCTAAACTACACCACGCTAAAGTACACCATGCTAAACTACACCACGCTAAACTACACCACTCTAATGTACACCACGCTAAACTACACCACGCTAAACTACACCACGCTAAAGTACACCATGCTAAACTACACCACTAAACTACACCACGCTAATGTACACCATGCTAAACTACACCACGCTAAAGTACACCACGCTAAACTACACCACGCTAAAGTACACCACGCTAAAGTACACCACGCTAAACTACACCACCCTAAAGTACATCACACTAAACTACACCACGCTAAAGTACACCACGCTAAACTACACCACGCTAAAGTACACCACGCTAAACTACAGCTGAACCATATTAACTAAGTAGTTTTAAGTAGATGCCCGATTCCAATGAGAGTTATCAGAGACCTGGGCATTATAATGTCATGTTATTCTTTCTCCAGATTACTACACCTAAATTCTCGTGCTAACACGCAGATACCAAATGGTGTCCATATAGAGAATATGGGCTATTTTCCTTCAGATAATTATTGAAGTTGGTGCAAAAAGATCCATACTTTTTGTCAGAAAATCACCTATTGATATAGCAATACATGTTGCATGTTCAAGTTCAACATGCTTAAAGATGGAAACAGGGTGGGTGAATGAGGGAGAGGAAGAGGGAGAGAAAGTGGGAGAGAAAGGGAGAGAAAGGCGGAGAGAGGGAGAGCAAGGCAGAGAAAGAGGGAGTGAAAGAGGGAGAGAAAGGGAGAGAAAGGGGGAGAGAGGGAGAGAAAGGGGGAGAGAGGGAGAGCAAGGCAGAGAAAGAGGGAGTGAAAGAGGGAGAGAAAGGGAGAGAAAGGGGGAGAGAGGGAGAGCAAGGCAGAGAAAGAGGGAGTGAAAGAGGGAGAGAAAGGGAGAGAAAGGGGGAGAGAGGGAGAGCAAGGCAGAGAAAGAGGGAGAGAAAACTGGTATACATGAGGACAGTCCGTGGTGTCTGAATAAAGGTCAAACGGAAGTCATGGAGAACAGGCATTACGTGGGACACTTCAATGGTATGGTATCTGGGGTAGCTAGACATGGCTGTTTATTTTGATTGTACTCTATGCATTTCACACGCACACGTAGGTGTTATGTTTGTACGTCTGCATAGCGTGTTTATTGCCAGGTTCATTAGTTTCTAGGTTTATGAGTGTGGATGTGAACTGAGCATGTACAGTACACAATATGTGATTGTATACATGGCTTGGTGGTGTATGATTGCGTGTGTATTGTGCTGTGCTCTGTTGTGAATGCTGCCCATAGAGGCTCCAGTCTCACATAAGCTTGTGCAGAGCGAGGAGGACGGACAGATAGCCTGGTGATAGACTCCTCCCCTCTCCCCTCCCCTCCCGTTCCCGTCTATAGTGGCATACAGGCTTCAACCAGCCGACTGCATGCCAGTCCAGACTCGTCCCACATCACTAACAGATCAAACTGCTACTGTCTCAAACGAAACTTAGCCACTGTTTTCTTTTCTCTCTCTCAGAAGTGGGGGGTGAGAGGGAGTCATGTACCTACTTCCCAGAGTATTCCCAAAAGGGTTGTTTGTACTCTTGGTTGAAAGTGCTCAACAGGTCACAGAGAGGTAAGGCTGAGTCAACTCAGGTTAAGTATGTGGCGTTACGTTAAATGTTGTAGACCTCCCACGCAAAGGTGCGTGCATCACATTTGTCAGTCCTGGCTTTCACTGATTTCATTGATTTGCCAAGTCCGAACAAAGCGAAATCCACTGACAGAATAGCCTTGAGTGGAAATCATAAAGACATCTTCATTGTCATCCTACGCTCAATGACTACTCTCTGGAAGACAAAGCTGATGCTTGCAGAGCTCTACAATATCACATGCTTGATATGTGGATTTCGTTAAAGGTAGACTCAGCGTTATGACGTTGCAACAAGCAGCTCCGCAGATATTGCGATGAGCCCGATGCAAGGCTTTGCTCTCACACAGTCACACAGGGTATCTGTGCATGTGCGCGGATTCGCTTCACGCTGCTACAACGTGGTAGTTACGGCACCAAAACAGCGAAGTTTAGCCTTGTGCGGCAATACATTTAGTTGTTGCGGAAATGTACCCACTACTGCTGTTTATTACTTTGTACATCGCTGAGTGTACCTTTCAAGCTAAAACTTGCTCCCTGACATTATTTTTTTTTTGTAACAGTATTTTTATTGAAATTTCACAATTTTCACCCATATTAAGAGATACAGAGACAAAGCACACAGAACAAAAAGAAAAACAGCCCCCACTTACCCATATCTACGTGCATATATATACACATACATACACACACATACATATACCCATGCATATACACACACCTATGCATACATACACGCACGCACACACCCACCTATACACACCCATACATACGTACACCATTTCTCTTCCCGCTCTGTGCCTCTCTCACCCCATCACCATCATTGCGTCTCTCAATACATACATTTTAAACAAACTTACAAACAGAAATTAAACAAAAAAGCTCAGTTTAAACCAAGAGGTTAGGTTCCACACATGGAACGTACAGTGTAGTTCTGAAATACATAGATCCCCGCCATTCTAAGAGAATCCTTGCAGCATAATAGTTGATACCTCAGGTTCTAGATAATTTAGATAAGGTTCCCATACTTTGTAGAACTGGTCTCCCTGACATTATTAATAAACACTGAAATAAATAGTCATTCAGACAATACGTCGAATCAAAAAGGCACCAAGGAGGCTGGCTATACTCTTCGCTGCTAAAATCACGTAGCCAGAACCCTTTGATTAGGAACAGGGACAATGAGTCCAGACTGTAGTCTCACCCACTTTCCTGTCTTGAACACAAGCTCACTGCACAGCCCAGAGAGAGAGAGAGAGTAAGCAACAGAGATAAGGAGAGAGAGTGAACGACAGAGAGAGACAGAGAGAGAGGGAGAGAGAGCAACAGAGAGAAGGAGAGAGTGAACGACAGAGAGAGACAGAGAGAGAGAGGGAGAAAGAGCAACAGAGAGAAGGAGAGAGAGTGAACGACAGAGAGAGAGAGAGAGAGCCAGAGAGAGAGGGAGAGAGAGCAACAGAGAGAAGGAGAGAGAGTGAACGACAGAGAGAGACAGAGAGAGAGCCAGAGAGAGAGGGAGAGAGCAACAGAGAGGAGAGAGAGCCAGAGAGAGAGCCAGAGAGAGAGCCAGAGAGAGACAGAGAGAGAGCCAGAGAGAGAGGGAGAGAGAGGGAGAGAGAGCAAAAGAAAGAGAGCGACAGGGAGAAATGGAGAGAGAGAAAGAGCACCTTCAACCTACAGTGCATACTGTAGCCAGACTATTATTCTTTTGATTTTACACAATACACAATTCACACTGGCTGGTCACTTCTTAGCCTGGTAACTACCTACACATATTGACAGACGGAATTTCATGACTTTTCCATGATTTTTATACAAATTTCCATTACCAACAATTGGCAGCGTCTATGTATGTACACTCAGTTTGTGGCCAGTTTGTTAGGTACATCTAGTACCGGGTTGGATTCCCCTTGCCTCCAGAATAGCCTGAATTCTTCAGGGAATGGAAACGTTGCTCAATTGGTATCAAGCAACCTAATGTGTGCCCGGAAAATATTCCGCACAACATTACACCACTACCACTGTCACCAGGCAGGATGGGGCCATGGACTCATGCTGCTTACGCCAAATCCTGACTTTGCCATCAGCATGACGCAACAGGAACCGGGATTTGTTGGACCAGACAGTGTTTTTCCAATCCTTAATTGTGTGTTGGTGACCGCCTGCCCAATGGAGCTTCTTCTTGTTTTTATCTGACAGTGGAACCCGGTGTGGACGTCTGCTGCAATAATAGCCCATCCGCTACAAGGAAGCACGAGTTGTGTGTTCCGAGATGCCGTTCTGCACACCACTGTTGTACTGCGCCGTTATTTGCCTGTGTGTGGCCCACTTGTTAACTTGCACGATATGTGCCATTCTCCTTCGACCTTTCATCAACGTGCTGTTCTCGGCCACAGGACTGCTTCTGACGGGATGTTTTTTGTTTGTCGCACCATTCTCGGTAAACCCTAGACACTGTCATCGTGATAAGCCCAGGAGGACATCTGTTTCTGAGATACTGGAACCGGCATGCCTGGTTCCAGCTCTCGACCTTTGTCTCTCCCGAGCCCGTACGGGAGTTGTAGCAATGAGACAAGACAGTAACAATTAACAATTGGATACCACGAGATTGGGGAGAAAAAGGGGGTAAAAAAATAATAATAATAAAAAATACAAATAAAGTCGCTTATGTCACCCGTTTTGCCCGTTCTAACGTTCAATCCAACAGTAACTGAATGCTTCAATGCATGTCTGCCTGCTTTATATAGCTGGCCAAGGCCACGTGACTCACTGCTAGGAGCGAAACATTTTAACTGAACGTGTCAGCCAGACAGCCACTCACAAAGTAAACTACCGATCAATGTCCATGGTGCTGAAATGCGGCTGCATGACTATCAAATCGATGATAGGCTTTCTATGGTGCAATGGCTCAGCTTTGCTTTAGCTAATGGATAAATGTTTATTGGTAGGTCTATTTGGTCGTCATTTTCTCAGGTTAAGCCTAACATTTCACGAAGCTGTACAAGGTGTCGCAATGCTGCCATTTTTAGACTGCTGGCTGGTGGTGATAATGCAATTACTTTTTCAGTAATTCATGTTGGAAATTTAAACACTGCAGATTGTCAAATACCTTTTCCATAAAACAGAATACTAATCAGCTACCAATATATCTTTTAGAATATACATCTGTCCTGTATAGGCTACCTGAACGTGCAAGACTTGAGCCATCCTTGTGCTCTCTCCCAGCCCCAGATAGAAAGTTGTTGTGTGTAAAAACAGTCTATTAATGCCAAATAATACAGTCAGTCCACCCTCAAAACACTAGTTTACTAGGGATTGTTTCATTATGCAGTGTACTATCTATAGCTATATACTGTATTTAGCTGCTATTTACACTACCGGTCAAAAGTTTTAGTACACCTACTAATTCAAGGGTTTTTCTTAATTTTTTACTCTTTTATACATTTTAGAATAATAGTGAAGACATCAAAAATATGAAATAACACATATAGAATCATGAAGTAACCAAAAAAGTGTTACACAAATCAAAATATATTTATATTTGAGATTCTTCAAATAGCCACCCTTTGCCTTGAAGGACACATGCTGAGCACTTGTTGGCTGCTTTTCCTTCACTCTGCGGTTGGACTCATCCCAAAACATCTCAATTTGGTTGAGGTCAGGGGATTGTGGTGCAGCACTCCATCACTCTCCTTCTTGATAAAATAGCCCTTACACAGCTTGGAGGTGTGTTGGGTCATTGTCATGTTGAAAAACAAATGATAGTCCCACTAAGCCCAAACAAGATGGAATGGCGTATCGCTGCAGAATGCTGTGGTAGCCATGCTGGTTAAGTGTGCTTTGAATTCTAAATAAATCATCAGAAAAGCACCCCTACACCATAACACCTCCTCCTCCATGCTTCACGGTGGGAAATACAAATGCGGAGATAATCCTGTAATGGTTTTCCTCCTCTTCGTCTGAAGAGGAGAGGCGAGAAGGATCGGAGGACCAATATGTGGTGTAATAAGTGTCCATGGTTGTTTATTAAAACACATAAACTGAACACTTCAATTTATAAAAACAACAAATGTGAAAACCGAAAACAGTACCGTGTGGTGTAAAACATAGACACGGAAACAATCACCCACAAAAACCCACAAAAACACAACCAGGCTACCTAAGTATGATTCCCAATCAGAGACAAATAACGACACCTGCCTCTGATTGAGAACCATACGAGGCCGAACATAGAAAAACAACCTAGACACACAAAACATAGAATGCCCACCCAGCTCAAGTCCTGACCAACACTAAAACAAGGAAAACACAAAAGAACTATGGTCAGAACGTGACGAATCCGTTCACCTACTCTGCGTCTCACACAGTGGTTTGAATCAAAAATCTCCCATTTGGACTCCAGGCCAAAGGACAAATTTCCACCAGTCTAATGTCCATTGCTCATGTTTCTTGGGCCAAGCAAGTCTCTTATTCTTATTGGTGTCCTTTAGTAGGGGTTCCTTTGCAGCAATTCGACCATACGTAGAATGTATGCACACATGACTGTAAGTCGCTTTGGATAAAAGCGTCTGCTAAATGGCATATATTATTATTATTATATTATGAAGGTCTGACTCACAGTCTCCTCCACAGTGTCTGTTATTTGAACTCTGTGAAGCATGTTTTTTGGCTGCAATTTCTGAGGCTGGTAACTCAAATAAACCGTATCCTCTGCAGCAGAGGTAACTCTGGGTCTTCCATTCTTGTGGTGGTTGTCATGAGAGTCAGTTTCATCATAGCGCTTGATGGTTTTTGCGACTGCACTCAAATTTCTTGAAATGTTCCGTATTGACTGACCTTCATGTCTTAAAGTAATAATGGACTGTCGTTTCTCTTTGCTTATTTGAGCTGTTATTGCCATAATATGAACTTGGTCTTTTCCCAAATAGGGCTATCTTCTGTATACCGCCCTACTTTGTCACAACACTACTGATTGGCTCAAACGCATTGAGAAGAAATACATTCCACAAATGAACTTTTAAGAAGGCACACCTGTTAATTGAAATGCATTCCAGGTGACTACCTCATGAAGCTGGTTGAGAGAATGCCAAGAGTGTGCAAAGCTGTCATCAAGGCAAAGGGTGGCTATTTGAAAAATGTCAAATCTAAAATATATTTTGATTTGTTTAACACTTTTTTGGTTACTACATAATTCCACAAGTTTATTTCATCCATATGTGTTATACAATGTGGAAAATAGTACAAATAAATAAAAAGCCTTGAATAAGTAGGTGTTCTAAAACTTTTGACCAGTAGTGAAGGTCCTATTTATAAACTTTTAAAAATAAAAATTACACATCAAATAGACTTACAGTGAGGAAAAATGTAGTCGGATTGATGATAAATTCAGCCATTATTTATTGTTGAACTCAGCGGGTTTTGTCTGGCTAATAGCCTACACATATAGGCTGCAATATTCAAGGTAAATTCAATTAAGCCTAAATCAAATTAAATCCAACATGAGAGGCTCCCCTGGCCTGTAGGTCCAGGTTGTGGTCCCGACAGTTTTCTATAGTGAGTGTTGCCAACCCAGGCAGTCTGTCCTAAGACATTGTGCATTATATGTCCATTGCGCTGCACACAATTTAAACTTAGTCTTGAATGATGAATGCCAAGATCTTCCAGAGATAAGGGGCAGTTAATACTGCAACCACACAACTCAAACGCCGGTTCACCAATATGAATCAAAATCAAAAACGGCTTTATTTGCTCAAGCTCTCCAGAACTGTTGTCCGCTAAATATGATAAACTGTTTGCATCTGCTCATTTATTAGCTGTCCAGTATCTGACCTGTCTTCAGAGCTTCCTATAGGAAATGAAGGAGAATGAGAGGCTCAATTAAAGATGTTGCAGAACTGCTGTATTTGAATCACCACTCCCTTCTGCCCAGTTTCCCTGATGTTGCTATGGTAACTAAGCTGTTTTTAGCATCCCTGTAACTGTCTCTTCTGCGAAGAGATGGTTTTCTAAACTAAAACTTATCAAGAACTACCTAAGACACTTTAGGTTCTTGGTCTGATATGCACTTTTGAACATCTGAGTAACCTCCACTCATTGCACTGGCACCGTCGTAGTCTTGACCACGGCATTTGTTTGCCGATATTCCCCTTGTAAAAACCAGCTCAATTTTTGATTTTCCAAGACTTGGGGCACTTTTTCAGACACATTCCTGAAGCCCAAGAAACAAACAACTTGCTTCCTAGTACATATGGAAATGAAAAATGACTTTTTAAGGGTTACTGTCAAGATTATTTATTACATAAAAAATGTTTAGGCATCGAAGACTGGCGCATGGGCCCCCAGAGCTTGTGCCCCCCCCCCCCCCCCCCCACCTTGTGGGGGCTGCGGAGAGTGTCCGGTATGCCAGTGCATGGGGTCAACCCTCAGTCTGGAGAGCTACTGGGTGTGCAGACTTTTCATCAAGCCCTGCTCAAACACATCAGAGACAGCTTATTAAGGTCCGGTTAAGCAGCTCATTGTAAAATGTGGTTTGTTAGAGGGGGACTGGAATAACGGCCTGCACACCCACTGGCTCTCCTGGAAAATGATTGACCAGCCTTGATGTATAAACAATGCAACATTACAACCAAATACGTTTCATGCCTTTGTAACAGTATAACTTTAGACCGTCCCCTCGCCCATACCCGGGCGCGAACCAGGGACCCTCTGCACACATCAACAACAGTCACCCCTTGAAGCATCGTTACCCATCGCTCCACAAAAGCCACAACCCTTGCAGAGCAAGGGGAACTACTACTTCAAGGTCTCAGAGCAAGTGACGTCACCGATTGAAACGCTATTTAGTGCGCACCACCGCTAACTAAGCTAGCCGTTTCATGGCGAAGTGAATTGTTCATTTTGTCAAAAAAAATTGTCTAAATTAATCATATGAATCGTTCAAGAAAGTGAATCAACTTTGTATGGCCTTATTTGCTAGTGTCAGTGGAAAGCTTTTCGGGAAATGACTAGCAGACTAAACTCGACTTGAGTTGAGTCCGCTAGGACATGACAAAAATATAAATACATGCTAACAATAGCTAAACAGTTATCTAGAGTACAAGGTATGTTTTGAATTGGCTACCAAGTATGTTTTGAATTGGCTAGTCTGTTCTCTATCATATTTTAAAGGCTACTTGTCTCTCTCTCCTTGAGCAATGCCCCACTCGTCTCACACTCACAGGTGATGTGCGCTAACACCCTTCTGTGCCTTTCCAACCCTGGCTGATATGTTGATTTTTATTTAATTGATCAAATATATATTTTAAATTGTTGTTAACTCTAAGAGGATACTAAATCATGACCCCTGGAGTTACAGACTAAACAGAAGACTGTAGATTGCCCTCTGAGTGCTAATTGTCTGAATCAGAGAGGGCCAGTATACTGACAAATACCTAGTGACTGGGCGAGTAAGTGAGTGAGTTACTGAGTGAGTTTGTTAGTTAGTGAGTGGGTGAGTGAGTGAGTAAGTGAGTGAGAGAGTGGGTGAGTGAGTGAGTGAGTTTGTTAGTGAGTGAGTGAGTGAGTGAGTGAGTGAGTGAGTGAGTGAGTGAGTGGGTGAGTGAGTGGGGGGGTGACTATATTTTCCTCTGTATTCCATTTTAGCCTGGCTGTTTCCTTTAGAATGACTAAGTCCAGGAAGAGAGGTGTTGACGAAGCCTTAATTCAATACAGAATTAAGCTTTAAATGGGACTTTTCCTGTTAGGAGGTCATGGTGGTGGAGGTGAAAACAGACTGGGTGGGTTTCAAACTCCCAACTCCCAACCACGGGTGGTTGAAGGGTCCTCAGGTCAAGATGGGCACCAAGAACACTGGGCACAGAAACTCCTAGAAAGCCCATGTACTGTAGGTGGTGGCTGTTTAGAGTTGGGTCTACTCAAAGCGTTGGAGACTGATAGCTACCAGAAGAGAACTACTGACCACAGGGGCAACATAGTTGATAGCTGCCAGAAGAGAACTACTGTCCACAGGGGAAACATAGTTGATAGCTACCAGAAGAGAACTACTGTCTACAGGGGAAACATAGTTGATAGCTGCCAGAAGAGAACTACTGACCACAGGGGCAACATAGTTGATAGCTGCCAGAAGAGAACTACTGTCTACAGGGGAAACATAGTTGATAGCTGCCAGAAGAGAACTACTGTCTACAGGGGAAACATAGTTGATAGCTACCAGAAGAGAACTACTGTCTACAGGGGAAACATAGTTGATAGCTGCCAGAAGAGAACTACTGTCCACAGGGGCAACATAGATTATAGCTGTCAGAAGAGAACTACTGTCCACAGGGGCAACATAGTTGATAGCTACCAGAAGAGAACTACTGTTTACAGGGGAAACATAGTTGATAGCTACCAGAAGAGAACTACTGTCCACAGGGGAAACATAGTTGATAGCTACCAGAAGAGAACTACTGTCCACAGGGGCAACATAGTTGATAGCTACCAGAAGAGAACTACTGTCCACAGGGGAAACATAGTTGATAGCTACCAGAAGAGAACTACTGTCCACAGGGGAAACATAGTTGATAGCTACCAGAAGAGAACTACTGTCCACAGGGGCAACATAGTTGATAGCTGCCAGAAGAGAACTACTGTCCACAGGGGCAACATGGTTGATAGCTACCAGAATAGAACTACTGTCCACAGGGGCAACATAGATTATAGCTGCCAGAAGAGAACTACTGTCTACAGGGGAAACATAGTTGATAGCTGCCAGAAGAGAACTACTGTCTACAGGGGCAACATAGTTGATAGCTACCAGAAGAGAACTACTGTCTACAGGGGCAACATAGTTGATAGCTACCAGAAGAGAACTACTGTCTACAGGGGAAACATAGTTGATAGCTGCCAGAAGAGAACTACTGTCCACAGGGGCAACATAGTTGACAGCTGCCAGAAGAGAACTACTGTCTACAGGGGAAACATAGTTGATAGCTGCCAGAAGAGAACTACTGTCCACAGGGGCAACATAGTTGTGCAGCCCAGAGGGAGTCTGGGTTTGTGTGTGGTAAACGACAGTGAGATGAGAGGATAAACAGAGCGCCAGAAACAGGATAAATCAGCACTGGCAGTAAACAACCTGGTATAAACACAGGCTTCATGGCCCCGAACAACACACAACACAACATAAACCCGTTAGAACTTTGACCCAGTTCAGTTGAAAGTTCAGTCTGCTTTGGACTCCCTAAGTCCTGTATCAAGCATCTCAGAGAAGTGTCGGTTTATGATCAGTTCTACATTTAAGATCCCAATGAATAAGATTTCAAGGACGAGGGGATCTGATGTTAGATCAGTAGTCCTACTCTGAGATGATTGATACATAAGGCCCCTGATCCAAAGTCAGATTCTCTTCACTCAAAGTTAGCGTGAGACCGAAATCTGGACTGTACATCTTTATTATTATTTGGGAGGGAAAGTGGGAATAAATTTGGATTGAATCTACTGTCTTGTTACAATGATGTTATGATTTGTCATGGTGATGCATTCTGATAGTCTGTCTGTGTTGTTATTGGTTGACAATGATGCTGTGACTGTCACCGGTAGAAAATAGTTACTTCTGGGAAGGATGTTGATTGGCAGAGGAGAGAGTGAGGTAGTGTTGGCCCAGTCTTACCACAGATATTCTCCCCCCCCCCACAGTCCTTGGGTTAGGGACATACTGGGCTACTGTACCTGGATTTCAGCCCATAACAGAATAGTCATCATTGAACAATTACTGTATTAGTGAGGCAAATGAGTCAAGTTGAGTTCAACTGGGTTGAATATAATTTGACATAATAGAATTCGGGTAACATTGGAATTGGAATGTTGAAATAACAGGATAGCGTTATGGTATACTGTAGGTCTATCATTATAAGCCTGGCCCCAGATCAGTCTGTCATGTTTGGCAAAACAATTACAATAAAGGGAGCAAAAAAATCATAAACTGATCTGTAACTAGACGAGGGTAGCAAAATGTGTGTTTTTATTTTATTTAAACTTTATTTAATTAGGCAAGTCAGTTTTAAGAAGAAATTATTATTTACAATGACAGCCTACCGGGGAACAGTGGGTTAACTGCAAAATTCCAGTAACTTTCTGAAAATCCCCAGGGGTTTTCCAGAATTCCAGGATGTTAACAAAATGTTGCAACCCTTAACCAGGCTAGTATGACATGGTGACGTGTAGAGCCTTAGAGTCGGGTTAAGTCTTTCTGTATACAATGTTATTAGGTGCTACCACTAACAGTGTGTGTATATGTGTGTGCATGTGTGTGTGTATAGGGGTGTGTATGTGTGTATATGTGTTTGTGTGTATGTGAGCATGCATGCGTACGTGCCTGTGTGTATTTGGGTGTGTGTTACCTGTAGATTACTCCATGTTGGTGAAGGAACATGAGGGCAGACGTGACCTCGGCGGCATAGAAGCGAGAGCGCGCCTCGTCAAACTTCCTGGAACGCTGGATCTGGAACATAAGGTCTCCTCCGTTCACGTACTCCATCACAAAGAACAGACGGTCCTGGAGAAGGAGGGAGAGGAGGAGAGACAGAGAGAAAGACAGTAAGACAAGAAGAAGGGTTACATCTTTTTCACCCATGATTAAAACAACCACTACAAAGACCAGATAATAGTTTTACTATGTGTCGCAAAGAATAAAGAGTTAATGATCAGATCGCATTGTGGAAGTAGACTGTTACAAATATCATGTAGCTAGTCAATTCAGCTCAATAAAGATTGAACTGTAGTTCGACAGTGTGACCCTCTGAGTAGAACCAGTATTGCCGATCTGCATTAGAGTATATTAAGCAAAACTTAACCCTGCATTAAACCCTCCACACTTCCACCTTTACAAATAACTGTGATCCTTATGGTCAGCAATCAATACCTGCCTCTAAGGCTAAGCCCCCCAGCCATCCCCACCCGACCCACAGCCCCTATTCTCCAGGCACAGAGAGCTGTCTCTCTGGGAACAACGGTTTCTCCAGGCACAGAGAGCTGTCTCTCTGGGAACAACGGTCCCCTTCCTGAATTCCAGCTCCCCATATAGGAAATCAGATTGAGGAGGGCGGGTGGTGGGTATATAAAAAGCCCTCTATATAAGAAAGGAGTGGCCCCATCCGAACCATTGTTTAACGCCACATGGGTCACGAAGCTATAAGAACCAATGACACATATTCCATCATTCCTATTACAATGGTGCTTAACCCAGCAATCGAGAAAAATATCTTCATTAGATACTCGTCTTCCACTACTGGGAATTTACAGATGGTCCTAGGTAGTATTAAGGCATAAGGAGGATTTCTCCAAATGTTGACACCCCACCTACAGACCTGTATTACTGACACCCCACCTACAGTACTGTATTACTGACACCCCACCTACAGTACTGTATTACTGACACCCTACCTACAGTACTGTATTACTGACACCCCACCTACAGTACTGTATTACTGACACCCCACCTACAGTACTGTATTACTGACACTACCTACAGTACTGTATTACTGACACTCCACCTACAGACCTGTATTACTGACACCCCACCTACAGTACTGTATTACTGACACCCCACCTACAGTACTGTATTACTGACACCCCACCTACAGTACTGTATTACTGACACCCCACCTACAGTTCTGTATTACTGACACCCCACCTACAGTTCTGTATTACTGACACCCCACATACAGTACTGTATTACTGACACAACACCTACAGTACTGTATTACTGACACCCTACCTACAGTACTGTAGTACTGCACTCTGTGTAGGAGCAGGTCTAGTACTTGCTGATTGAGGAGTCTCAGTCTGGTTATTTACTGAAGGTCATTAAAGGTAATATAATATGTATATATGAGCATGGATTATAGTATAGGATATGATGAGCTGGTTCTCAAACTTCAGCCCTTTCATACATCAGCATTTGTCACACAGTGTTTGAGAGACACGCCCAAAACCCTAAAGAGCAAGCAATGCAAATGGTACACTACCCTCTCACACTGCTAGGGGAATGGTAGGCTACCCTCTCAAACTGCTAGGGGAATGGTAGGCTACCCTCTCACACCGCTAGGGGAATGGTAGGCTACCCTCTCACACCGCTAGGGGAATGGTAGGCTACCCTCTCAAACTGCTAGGGGAATGGTAGGCTACCCTCTCACACCGCTAGGGGAATGGTAGGCTATCCTCTCACACTGCTAGGGGAATGGTAGACTACCCTCTCAAACTGCTAGGGGAATGGTAGACTACCCTCTCAAACTGCTAGGGGAATGGTAGTCTACCCTCTCACACTGCTAGGGGAATGGTAGACTACCCTCTCAAACTGCTAGGGGAATGGTAGACTATCCTCTCACACTGCTAGGGCAATGGTAGACTACCCTCTCACACTGCTAGGGCAATGGTAGACTACCCTCTCACACTGTTAGGGCAATGGTAGACTACCCTCTCACACTGTTAGGGCAATGGTAGACTACCCTCTCACACTGTTAGGGCAATGGTAGACTGCCCTCTCACACTGCTAGGGGAATGGTAGACTACCCTCTCAAACTGCTAGGGGAATGGTAGGCTACCCTCTCACACTGCTAGGGGAATGGTAGACTACCCTCTCAAACTGCTAGGGGAATGGTAGACTACCCTCTCAAACTGCTAGGGGAATGGTAGTCTACCCTCTCACACTGCTAGGGGAATGGTAGACTACCCTCTCAAACTGCTAGGGGAATGGTAGACTATCCTCTCACACTGCTAGGGCAATGGTAGACTACCCTCTCACACTGCTAGGGCAATGGTAGACTACCCTCTCACACTGTTAGGGCAATGGTAGACTACCCTCTCACACTGCTAGGGCAATGGTAGACTACCCTCTCACACTGTTAGGGCAATGGTAGCAATAGGGCAATGGTAGACTACCCTCTCACACTGCTAGGGCAATGGTAGACTACCCTCTCACTGTTAGGGCAATGGTAGACTATCCTCTCACACTGTTAGGGCAATGGTAGACTACCCTACCCTCTCACACTGTTAGGGCAATGGTAGTCACACTGTTAGGGCAATGGTAGACTACCCTCTCACACTGTTAGGGCAATGGTAGACTACCCTCTCACACTGTTAGGGCAATGGTAGACTACCCTCTCACACTGTTAGGGCAATGGTAGACTACCCTCTCACACTGTTAGGGCAATGGTAGACTACCCTCTCACACTGTTAGGGCAATGGTAGACTACCCTCTCACACTGTTAGGGCAATGGTAGACTACCCTCTCACACTGTTAGGGCAATGGTAGACTACCCTCTCAACTGTTAGGGCAATGGTAGACTACCCTCTCACACTGTTAGGGCAATGGTAGACTACCCTCTCACACTGTTAGGGCAATGGTAGACTACCCTCTCACACTGTTAGGGCAATGGTAGACTACCCTCTCACACTGTTAGGGCAATGGTAGACTACCCTCTCACACTGTTAGGGCAATGGTAGACTACCCTCTCACACTGTTAGGGCAATGGTAGACTACCCTCTCACACTGTTAGGGCAATGGTAGACTACCCTCTCACACTGTTAGGGCAATGGTAGACTACCCTCTCACACTGTTAGGGCAATGGTAGACTACCCTCTCACACTGTTAGGGCAATGGTAGACTACCCTCTCACACTGTTAGGGCAATGGTAGACTGCCCTCTCACACTGCTAGGGGAATGGTAGACTGCCCTCTCACACTGCTAGGGGAATGGTAGGCTACCCTCTCACACTGCTAGGGGAATGGTAGACTGCCCTCTCACACTGCTAGGGGAATGGTAGACTACCCTCTCACACTGCTAGGGGAATGGTAGGCTACCCTCTCACACTGCTAGGGGAATGGTAGACTGCCCTCTCACACTGCTAGGGGAATGGTAGGCTACCCTCTCACACTGCTAGGGCAATGGTAGACTACCCTCTCACACTGCTAGGGGAATGGTAGACTGCCCTCTCACACTGCTAGGGGAATGGTAGACTACCCTCTCAAACTGCTAGGGGAATGGTAGACTGCCTTCACTTGGTTGTTAATACTACATTCAGTAGGAGATGAGGAGAAGACTACATGTGGTAAAGCATTGTTACAGTGTAAACTGCTTATGGGTGCTGCACTATAGCTGTCCTCTGCTCGTCTCCAACCTAATGTGTGTATGTGTGTGTTCATCGGAGTGTTGGATAGAGCAGAAGACAAATTTCTGTGTCCTATTCTCCTTCTAGTAAATGCTGTGCTGCAAACGTATGTTCTGTCCAGTAAATGAGTGTTCTTTTTTTTCAGGACATTGAGAAATTTAGCAATTTAGTTGACTCGTGGTGCTTTCAGTATTTTATCAAAGCTATAAAAACTCTCTGAACAGTTATTCTAACAATTTTTCTCAGCTGAAGCCTTACATTTCCAGCAGTCCACCTCAGCATTTTTTCACATTCTGAAAGCTCATTTAAACAGGATGCTGAAATAGTTTGTTTAAATGTGTCCGAGTCAGACCAAGTCCCACCCAATCAAATGTGAATAAACATTTCCTTCTTCTAATTAAAAAAGGTACAGATACTGGCTTCCCAGCGCCGACACAGAGAAAAGCCCCGATGGCCAGATTACCGCCAAGACCCAAAACAATCTGTGTGTGTGTGTGTGTGTGTGTGTGTGTGTGTGTGTGTGTGTGTGTGTGTGTGTGTGTGTGTGTGTGTGTGTGTGTGTGTGTGTGTGTGTGTGTGTGTGTGTGTGTGTGTGTGTGTGTGTGTGTGTGTGTGTGTGTGTGTGTGTGTGTGTGTGTGTGAGGGGGGGGGGGTGTATTGAACAACCCAATCATGATTTCCTTCAGCTCTATTCACAGGATATGTTCATAACATTTACAAAGGGAAGGTACATGTTGAGGTTGGTCTGGGCATCAATGGTTTCATTTCATAGCATGTTCTGACAAGCAGTTTCTCAAGACATGAACATTAATATACCCATCAGTATAGTACAGCAAAAAAAGAGAGTCAGATTGAACTTTCATTTCTTTGAGAATTGGTGTTCAATTATTTTGCACCACAGTTTAAGTAATTACAGTAGGAGATTACCACACAGTTCTTTCCCATTAAAAACTAGGCAGCTTTGTGACGCTGATAGCAGCAGGAAATCATTATAATTTCGGTACAGAGCGTATTGTGTGTGGCCCTGGACACAGCTCAAGAATGTTTATCCTTAAGCCCAGTACAGCAGGCTGACCCTGCTCACTGAGACACACTCACTGGCCAGAGGAATACACACACATGCGCACACACACACACACATGCGCACACACACACACACACACACACACACACACACACACACACACACACACACACACACACACACACACACACACACACACACACACACACACACACACACACACACACACACACACACACACACACACACACACACACACACACACACACACACACACCTTCATTAACTGTAAAACATGACTCATGAGAGACACAAACTGATGTAATTAAAGTCTGTAACATAGTCACCCATACACATCCACATGAGGACAGACACGCACATACTGTACACACACAGGACAATCACTCAACCTCTCACCTGCTCCTACTCATTCTCATTCATAGATTAAGTGCATGCACACACTGACACGCGCACACGCACACACGCGCACACACGCACACACGCACACACGCACACACGCGCACACACACACACACACACACACACACACACACACACACACACACACACACACACACACACACACACACACACACACACACACACACACACACACACACACACACACACACACACACACACACACACTCAGTACTCCCATTACCCCCAGTCTCCCTCCACAGGCGCTGTGTCCCATTACATGATGAAAAATGTGTTTCACATGAAATGAATCAAGGCAAACTATTCAATTACAGAACAATACTTTTTTCCTGAGCTGTCAAGTCTGACTCACTGCTCTGATGGAAGCTGAGGTTCTCTCTGTGATACTGA
Source organism: Oncorhynchus gorbuscha (assembly GCF_021184085.1). Taxonomy (NCBI): domain Eukaryota; kingdom Metazoa; phylum Chordata; class Actinopteri; order Salmoniformes; family Salmonidae; genus Oncorhynchus; species Oncorhynchus gorbuscha. Next base: position 69,319,771 of record NC_060179.1, on the reverse strand, counting down.
AGAGAATGATGGTGAACTCCATCCGACTGCAGTCCTTCTCTGACTTCTGGACACAAACCCATTTGTACAGACATTTTCTCACACAAACTTGCACTGTAAAAAATGCTGAGTAAAAAACGATTTGATTTGGATTGTTTTGGTAACCCAGCGCTGGGTAAATATTGGACAGAACACATGCTGGGTTGTTTTGACCCAGCCAGTTGGGTTGTTGGGATTAGCCAAACATGGGTTCATTTAACTGCCAGTTGGGTCTTTTTTACTCTCATGCTGGAGTGACCTAGCAGCTGTTTTTTAAATGTAATCGTTAGGTTATTTTCATGAGGTGTGGCTTATTAGGTGCGTGGCTTTCAGCTAGATCTTATTGGCCACCCGTGAGAACACTGGTGGTCTTACGTTTACATCCTGCAAATTCAAAGTTTCCTTATTATTTTTTACACATTCTTCTATAAAAGTATGATTATTTTAATAAGTTACACCACCTTATTGCCTAATAAGGTACATTGTAAACTGAGTGGTTCCAGCCCAGAATGCTGATTGGCTAACAGCCATGGTATATGAGAACATATACCATGGGTTTGATTTGTTCTTAACTGACTTGCCTAGTTAAATAAAGGTAAACAATCAAATAAAAATAGCAATAAGGCACATCGGGGGTTTGTGGTATATGGCCAATATACCATGGCTAATGCATAAGAACAGCCCTTAGCTGCGATATATTGGCAATATACCACAACCCCTCGTGCCTTATTGCTTAAATATACCACCTTATTGTATCCCAACACTGGGATTTACATAGGCTTTTATAATTCATACACTTCTGTAAGCATCATTGAAGCTACAACAAAAATTTCAATGTTCGACCTTAACGTGATAACTATACATCAGATTAACAGAAATTATATTTACTCTCGTGGGTGAGTAAAGAGAACTAGCCACGCGCCTACTAGCCTAAGCCTTCAGTCTATTGATCTGACCCACTGGGTCATATCTCAATAACCCAGCACGAATAACCCTTTAAAGAAAACAACCCAACTAAGTTACCCAACGCCTGCAACCCAGCAGTTGGGTCAACCAAACAACCCAGCATTTTTCTAGAGTGTGCAGTTCATGCACACACACATGCACTCATGTACAGTAGTACACACACACAGACACACATGCATGAACACCCTTTACCAAGAAGCCAAGAAGCTGTCAATCCTCAGCAGGAGAGAGTGTTCTTTTCTAAGGTCGTCATTAGCTGAGACATTTTTCCCGTTCTGGAGAGGGAGAATAAAAACAAACAACCTTGTGACGGATCTCTTTACATAAGAAAAATCCCAGCAATCATGGCACGCTCTCTCTCCATCTCCCCCTCACCCTCCCTTCTAATCAGAAAGCTCTAAATCAGAGCGTTACATAGTGACTGAGGCTGAAGGGTGAAGCGCAGAGCTCTCAGGTCCGAACACACTTTAAGACACTCACAATCAGCCTGTTCTGCTCTGTGTTTGAACATATAAAAGCTCCACTTCATTTGTCATGTTATTGAACTACATGTTGTGTGCAACTGGGAAATTGTCATGTTTTATTGTCACATTCACTGGATAGGTGCAGTGAAAGGTGTTGTTTTACAGAGTCAGACACAGTATTACGTCACCCCTGGAGCATATTAGGGTTATGTGCCACAATGACAGATGCTTCACCTTGACGGCTCAGGTATTCGGCACAACGCTCTAATTGCTAGGCTACCTTCCGCAGGACCAGACATGGTCAGACTGGGCACAGCTCTGCCCCTACCTGGTTGGTGGGGTGGGTTAGGGGTGAGACTGGGCAAGGTGTCTCCGCTGTAGAGGGTGGACTGGGAGTTGGAGGATTTCAATAAGATGGAGTCGTTAGGTAGTCTGTAACTTGTTTTCTCTTAACTCTGAGCCGGGACCAGTATTTAGTTGTTTCTCACATCAGGATTGAAGTTAGTGCTTCAGGCATGAGTTGATCCTGACACACCACTAGTAACCACCAGAGAAATAGTCTGTTTCATGTCTGTATTATATGTACATTATACTATTAGTTCTAAGATATAAAGTCCCCTATCTTTGTGTGAAACCCCTTGGCAAAAAAATGTTTTTGTTGACAAGGCACTTAAAGTAAAACACATACATGCTAAACACCCCCACAAAGGCCATAAATAGCAGCCATTTTCCATTTGCTGGAGCAATCAGAAAGTCGTTAATCCTGTCTAAACCCAGCTTGGGCCAAAGACCCCTCCAGGATACACACTGGGACACGGGTATCTCCCACAACAGTTGTATCCGCAACACAAACTTCACACACAGACAGCATATGTGTGTGTGTGTGTGTGTGTGTGTGTGTGTGTGTGTGTGTGTGTGTGTGTGTGTGTGTGTGTGTGTGTGTGTGTGTGTGTGTGTGTGTGTGTGTGTGTGTGTGTGTGTGTGTGTGTGTGTGTGTGTGTGTGTGTGTGTGCATGCGTGTGACTCAAAGATCAACAATCTTGTGGTACACAAAATTGAGTTGGTCAGACAAACCACTGAAATGCACACTTCAAGGTTCAAATAATCAAAAACTTTTATGTCCATAAGAGCATTTTCTCTTCAGAATACATTGTCAAAGTCCCTCTATGACAGGGGGAATGATTTATGTGAACAATATGATAGCTAGAAAATTAAAAGGAGGAGACAGAGAGAATAGCTAGATAACAAGAAGAGAGAGGGGTGGAGAGATAGAGAGATGATGTACTGTTTAGACAGACAGATGTCCGCCTCTGCTGCTGTGGCTGGAACCCCCCCCCCCCCATGGCTGTTCTCCCTAAACACACACACACACACACACACACACACACACACACACACACACACACACACACACACACACACACACACACACACACACACACACACACACACACACACACACACACACGTTCCCACGTTCCCCGTTGCTGGGGTCAGCCAGGAAGGGCGGAGTCAGGGGGAGGATCCTAATGAGCAAGAAGAGCCACAGAACCTTATCAAGGGACACTTGGAAGATGTGAGCATAACCACTGTGTAATAACGATGTCCCTATATCACCATTCTAAACCATGGGTGAGCAACATTTTTGGCTCGAGGGCCACATCAGGTTTTCAAAGTTCAACAGTGGGCCACACAGATTTTTTGGGGACCGATTTGTTTGTCGAAAACAATTTGTGGCCAGCAAAAGGAGAATTATTTCTAAATATATAGGCCCATTATAATGTATATAAATATATAGGCCCATTATAATGTATATAAATATGTAGGCCCATTATAATGTATATAAATATATAGGCCAATTATAATGTATATAAATATATAGGCCCATTATAATGTATATAAATATGTAGGCCCATTATAATGTATATGAACATTTGAACATCTTGGTCATGTTCTGTTATAATCTCTACCCGGCACAGCCAGAAGTGTATATGAACATTTGAACATCTTGGTCATGTTCTGTTATAATCTCTACCCGGCACAGCCAGAAGAGGACTGGCCACCCCACATAGCCCGGTTCCTCTCTAGGTTTCTTCCTAGGTTTTGGCCTTTCTAGGGAGTTTTTCCTAGCCACCGTGCTTTTACACCTGCATTGTTTGCTGTTTGGGGTTTTAGGCTGGGTTTCTGTACAGCACTTTGAGATATCAGCTGATGTACGAAGGGCTATATAAATAAATTTGATTTGATTTGATTTATATAAATATGTAGGCCCATTATAATGTATATAAATATATAGGCCCATTATAATGTATATAAATATATAGGCCCATTATAATGTATATAAATATGTAGACCCACTCCATTGTGCCTCTACCACCGCCTCAGCCCAGTCTGGGCCCCCCCCAGGACAGCGGAGTCAATATAGCCAAACCCCACTCTTTAAGGAATATAGGATAGTAATCCCCTCTCAACTAAGTTTTAGATGCATCTGACTGTCCCACCGGATGGCGTATATAAACCATTATAATGTATATAAATATATAGGCCCATTATAATGTATATAAATATATAGGCCCATTATAATGTATATAAATATACATACATAAATATATAGGCCCATTATAATGTATATAAATATATAAGCCCATGATAATGTATATAAATATTTTGGCCCATTATAATGTATATAAATATATAGGCCCATTATAATGCATATAAATATATAGACCCATTATAATGTATATAAATATTTTGGCCCTTTATAATGTATATCAATATTTTGGCCCATTATAATGTATATAAATATATAGGCCCATTTTCATTATATAAATATTTTGGCCCATTATAATGTATATAAATATATAGGCCCATTATAATGTATATAAATATATAGGCCCATTATAATGTATATAAATATATAGGCCCATTATAATATATATAAATATATAGGCCCATTATAATGTATATAAATATATAGGCCCATTATAATATATATAAATATATAGGCCCATTTATAATGTATATAAATATATAGGCCCATTATAATGTATATAAATATATAGGCCCATGATAATGTATATAAATATGTAGGCCCATTATAATGTATATAAATATATAGGCCCATTATAATGTATATAAATATATAGGCCCATTATAATGTATATAAATATATAGGCCCATTATAATGTATATAAATATGTAGGCCCATTATAATGTACATAAATATATAGGCCCATTATAATGTATATAAATATATAGGCCCATGATAATGTATATAAATATTTTGGCCCATTATAATGTATATAAATATATAGGCCCATTATAATGCATATAAATATTTTGGCCCATTATAATGTATATCAATATTTTGGCCCATTATAATGTATATAAATATATAGGCCCATTATAATGTATATAAATATATAGGCCCATTATAATATATATAAATATTTTGGCCCATTATAATGTATATAAATATATAGGCCCATTATAATATATATAAATATATAGGCCCATTATAATGTATATAAATATATAGGCCCATTATAATGTATATAAATATATAGGCCCATTATAATATATATAAATATATAGGCCCATTTATAATGTATATAAATATATAGGCCCATTATAATGTATATAAATATATAGGCCCATTATAATGTATATAAATATATAGGCCCATTATAATGTATATAAATATATAGGCCCATTATCATTCTGACCTACTTTTCATCTAGTTTTAGACGTTGACCTGGAGTGTTTTTCTTACCCAGAAGAATAATCACCCCCACCTCTACCTCACGTGGGCCAAATTGAAAGGGCTCTGTAGCCGCATGCAGCCCCCAGGTTGTAGTTCGCCCACCCCTGTTCTAACACTATCATTAACAACAGGTTCCACTTAGAGTGACCATTTGAATAGCCATGGTAGTACACACATTCAATTCAGTTAATGGAAGACTCTCCAGCCGTGGAACAATCTCAATCACAACAAATGAAGACAAAGGTCCTCTGCCAATGTGTCACTCAGCAAGAATGTTCTGCAGCTTATCTGTCATCATTCCATGAAAGTACATGAACCTCAAAAGGAAATCAATTCCCTGTGAGCAAATCATTTTCTGGACCAAAAGGCAAATAAAAGGCCCATTAGAAAGCATAGACATGCATACTGTGCATATTGTGCCAAATCATTATGGATGCATCTGAATGAGTGTAAAAACATGCCGCATTTCAACCACGGACGTCATTCATTAATCACTCTATACAGTGATTGTGTGTGTGTGTGTGTGTGTGTGTGTGTGTGTGTGTGTGTGTGTGTGTGTGTGTGTGTGTGTGTGTGTGTGTGTGTGTGTGTGTGTGTGTGTGTGTGTGTGTGTGTGTGTGTGTGTGTGTGTGTGTGTGTGTGTGTGCGTGCGTGAGCGTGTGCATGTATGTGCATGTAGCTCGTATAGCATGCGGGTGTGTTTTGGTTATGGTACGGCTTCTATTTGGCTGTGTGCACAGCTGTCAGGGAGAGGAGAACTACAATAAACCGCCACAATTAACGGAGTAAAAACAGAGAACCAACCTATTGGTGGCTGCCAAGTCACCTCCAACCCAGAATCAGACTCCAGGGCCCAGCCAACGGCCTAATGGAGGCCAATTCACTCACTGATGCCATTAGGAGAGAATGAGGGGAATCGAGATAGAACAGAACGTACCGTGCAAAGGTGGAAAGAGCTCCAAGGACTTGGTGGCAGGGCTGCTTTGTCTTTACATGGGCTCAAATAATGCCCTGAATAGTTCACGGTCTCCTCTCCCGTTAGGATCTTTGCCCCTCTCTATCTCTCTCTCTCCCCCTCGCTCTCTCTCTCCCTCTCTCTTTCTCTCCCTCGTTCTCTCACACAGTCTTACTCTCGCTCATTTTCTTCCCACAGAAGAAAGGCTCTTTTGGATACCTGGCTAAGCTCTTCCCCTGTCCGGCAGCATAAGCAGCTATACACGGCCTATACACGACCTTAGCAGGTTCTGCATGGAACTCTTGCATAACATTACTTACATTCAGAATGGTAATTAGGCCGATAAGGGCTGTGATCCTGACGGTGATTAAGACAGGAGGCTGGAACTCAGTCCACGAGTCGCTAAGAGTTTACGTTGTAGCCCTTTACACTCATACCCATATGCAGGTTGAATATGACATATTTGGGCATTGATAAGCACCTAAATTGTGACGCAGTGGCTGTACAGTACCATGCCACACATGACGTCAGGGCTCTGGCTCTGCGCTTCACAGCTCTGTATGGGTTTTGACTAACAGCCATTCTGAACTTGAGCACTGCATTCAACAAGAAGTTGCCCCCATCCCTCCCGCTAATTGAGCAACTTTTTTGTTGTCTGAGTGAGGAAAATGCTGTACATTAAGAGAACTCTATGTATTCAGAAAGATGAGGCGTTGAGGATTATAATAAATACCTCTTTGATGTCATACAAGCCAAACATGTGTGAGTCCAAATGTGCACTTCACATTTCCACATCATAAAACTCAGGTCATATACAGTGGCAATGTTGGTGATCACTATGTTTGATGTACAGTTACAAGACGACAAGGCGTTACACAATGACATTTTATTTATTTTTATTTATCTAACCCGCTACTTAACTAGGCAAGTCTGTTAAGAACAAATTCTTATTTACAATGATGGCCTACCGGGAAACAGTGGGTTTGTTCAGGGGCAGAACGACAGATTTTTACCTTGTCAGCTCAGGGATTCGGTTACGTTCTAACCACTAGGCTACCTGCCGCCCCAACTGAGTAGAATGGAACTATATTTGTCAGTTGGGAAGAAAATCCGATGCCTGACTCCTTTCTATGCACACCAAAATGATGATATTTTTCTCTGAATTTCCCTGTGAAAGCCTAACATTGTAAGATCCGAATCGTATTTAACTTAGCTACTCATGTTGGCAATAGAACAAGCTTTCTAATGATGCCGACCTGACCCAGATTGCGATTTATAATGGGCCATATTTGGATTGCGTAAACAACAACAGTAATTGTATGCAGGGTTGTGTTCCAAACAAAACATCTACAAGTGTGCTTGTTCTACAGATGTAAGGTATTCATTTGATCACTATTTTGTTGCTGGGAATATTCCTGCACAGCAGGAAATGCAAACTTGTGTATTCAAGGTTTAAAAAGGCTTCTATAGTTTATGATTTCCACTTTAAAAATGTCAAACTTGATTTGCCATAAAGGAAAATGTATCAACCCTTACCAAAAAAATATATAATACTATATTATTACCAAAAGTATATATATAATATATTATAATCCACATAATAATTCACATTTCCTGTTGCCGCAGGATTATTTTCCTGCTGTAGCAAAATGTCTCAAATTAAGATCCTACATCTGCAGTTCCTCAACAGCACAGCTGGGAGAGCAAAAGAAAAAAACATATTGTTGAAGCCTCTTCTTTGAGTCATAAAAGTGCACTGAAATTGGTGCATTGAAATTGGCCACATGGAGACACCAGTTAAGGCAAACAATACTATTTGAGCTGTTTCTTGTTTATTCAAGGTCTAAAAGGCATGCTAAAAGGCATGCTTCGGTTCGGCTGGCAAACCAAATGAGTGTGCTCGTCGCATACTCCCTTAAAAGACCTTTGATAAACAAGAAAAAGCAGAAATAGTATTGTTTGTCTATCTAGGGACACCGTAGCCAGTACACACTTCCTCAAAATAGTCCGAATTAATCTAAGATAATTCAAGGATTCTGCCATTAATTTAACTAAACTGTTTGGTGCAGTATTTCTCAGGTGCATGAAGAAGAGTTGTCTATCGGTGAATGTCAACAAACACTTATGTTAAACGTGTGTAGCGGAGGTGAAGTCAGGTGCAGGAGAGCAGAGTACAGCAAACAGGCGCACTTAAATTCCGTTCCAAATTGGCAGCACAATAAAAACATACAAGTGCCAAAACCAAGAAAATAACAAAAGTAATGTGCCTGACAAACCACATAACAATAAACAATTACACACAAAGACATGATGGGAAACAGAAGGCTAAATACATGTAGATAAATTAGGGAATGAAAACCAGGTGTGCATGGAACAAGACAAAACAAATGGACATAGCGAGGAGCCGACTCCGGCGGAAGTCGTGACAACTTAATTGAAGAATACATACTCTTGACCAATAACCATTGAAAGGGCATAGACTTCGGCACCGAACTTTGGCTTTGCCTCGAGAAAAAAATGTGTTTGCACAAACACTGAAAAAACCCTTGCCGAAGACCAGAACGAACAAAAAGTCACAAAAACTGTTCCCAACTGTTTCAGATGGGAAGCATGCGGACAACCTAAGTCCTCTCACTCAAACCCTTGTAATTGTTTTGTCTTATGTTGCACCTACCCCACATTTTCCGGGAATGTGCTTGTCATGTTACTGAATGTATCCAGAGTATTTCAGATTTCGTTATCAACAAATGTGGCGAAAGGTACAGTCAATGTAAAATGCACATAAAATCAACAGTGCAGTGTTAGGATTCAGTCTTGTGTCAGGTCAACTGTTGTGTCCTCAACTTTGGCAGTAATCTCCAAACTGTTCCCTTTAAATGGGTACCATGCTCAGGGCCTGCTCCAGGCATGAACAACATAAGCGGTCACTAGGGCCTCAGGCCCCTTTAAAACTGGAACAATTTCTCACCACCCCATGGCAAAATGGGAATAATTGCAGGAAATTAGCTGTAAAACTGAGAGAAAAAAACACTATCTGCCCCACGGCAAAATGAGTAGAATTCCATCAAATGTTATAACATTTCAAAAATGTCTCTCCACCCCATGGCACAATGTGTACAATTACAGGAAATGTAATAAAACATTGTTTATCTCTGCCGTCAAGAGGGGGGCCACTACCCCAAAAATTGAGGAGGCAGTTGGCAGCGGGAGGAGGTAAGGAACTGGTATGTCTTCCCAATATAAAGGAAAAAAATAGCATAAATAGGAAAGTATACCAGTTTCATTTGAGGACCAGGGTGTTGACAGCTGTGCCATACAGATTGCAAAATATCTTGGAAGAGCATTGGTGGAAGATTTGTAGAGACCTGGTCAGTCAATCACCAAACATTGTAATACACTTAGTAAAAGTATTTATCTTCAACTTTGATGAGATAGATTCAAATTGTATGTTAAACATCACAGCATAGCTGAACGATATATGGCGCGTAGAAATTCAAAGAGGGTATCAGCAGGGATACACTACATGTCCAACAGTATGTGTACACCTGCTCGTCGAACATCTCATTCCAAAATCATGGGCATTAACATGGAGTTGGTCCCCCCTTCACTGCTATAACAGACACCAGATATTGGAACATTGTTGCAGGGACCTGCTTCCATTCATCCACAAGAGCATTAGTGAGGTCGGGCACTGATGTTGGGTGATTAGGCCTGGCTCACAGTCGGCGTTCCAATTCATCCCAAAGGTGTTCTATGGGTTTGAGGTCAGGGCTCTGTGCAGGCCAGTCAAGTTCTTCTACACAAATCTCAGTATGGACCTCGCTTTGTGCACAGGGGGCATTGCCTTTCCCAAACTGTTGCCACAAAGTTGGAAGCACTGCCAGTTGGTGAAGTGTGATTCATCACTCCAGAGAACGCGTTTCCACTACTCCAGAGTCCAATGGTTGCTCCTGTGGTTCACTCTGGATGGGAGTGTCTGCTGAAAATGTTTGGTGGGGGGAGCAAAACCAAATCGCTAGAGCCGGCACTGACCATGCAAATGCATTACGTATTTATTTTGTAAGAAACATTTCAATTTAACCCTATCCATATTGGCCAATTCCCACGAGTGTAAAGGGTTAACACCAGTCACTCATTCACGCACTGCCTGTCAATCAAAACCTGTGGCATCATCGTTTTAGCTTTCCTTGTGTTTGAGGTAATGGTAGGTTTGGGGGTGATGTGTTTTGGCCAGGGTCCAGTGATACTGGTGAAGGTACAGCAAAAGGGTACACACACACACACACACACACACACACACACACACACACACACACACACACACACACACACACACACACACACACACACACACACACACACACACACACACACACACACACACACACACACACACACACACACACACAAAAATAGTGCCACAAACACCCCATCAGAAGCCTGCTGGTTAAGTATCCACTGAGCAGACATGACATACTTGATATCACCTCTCCATCAACAGTATTGTTCTGATATCACCTCTCTATCAACACTATTGTTCTGATATCACCTCTCCATCAACAGTATTGTTCTGATATCACCTCTCTATCAACAGTATTGTTCTGGTATCACCTCTATATCAACAGTATTGTTCTGGTATCACCTCTATATCAACAGTATTGTTCTGGTATCACCTCTATATCAACATTGTTCTGTATTGTTCTGTTCTGATATCACCTCTCCATCAACAGTATTGTTCTGATATCATATCAACAGTATTGTTCTGGTATCACCTCTATATCAACAGTATTGTTCTGGTATCACCTCTATATCAACAGTATTGTTCTGTATCACCTCTATATCAACAGTATTGTTCTGATATCACCTCTCTATCAACAGTATTGTTCTGATATCACCTCTCTATCAACAGTATTGTTCTGATATCACCTCTCTATCAACAGTTGGGGGGTGTTGGGGGGCCAGTAGGAGGCACTCTTTCCTCTGGTCTTAAAAAAATATTCCAATGCTTACCCTTGCCACATTCCATGCTGTAAACCTGCAGTGTATGAGGCCTTGTTTCAATAACCCTATCAGCTCTGCTCACCAACTCTCTCCAAGGGCCTCGTTGCCCTTAAGTAGCCTGCAGACACTGGCTCCAGCCCAAATGGCACCCTATTCTCTACATAGTGCACCTATCCCCTACATAGTGCACCTCGTCTAAAGCAGTGCACTAAATAGGGAATAGGGTGCCACTTGAGACTCAGACCCTTTGAGAGTCTTTAACGGGTGGAAATCCCAAACTATTGACGTATAGGACATCATTCTTCTCAATTGATGTGGAACCAATGTTATATAAGGCAGCAGGAGCTGTGGGCGTGATTAAGCGTGACAGTTCCAAGTGGGCCAATGCGAAGCCCTCCTGGTCTTCCAGTCCCCATTGTGGGGCAGGTTAGCATTCATTGCAATGACTCATGTTCAGGAGGCATCTTTGCAGTGGTCACTAGCTGACCAAAAAGCACATTTTTGTTTTCATACAGTTTTATGATATAGTATATTTTGACTTTGCAGCTGGCCCATCTGGTGTGTTTACGGACATATTCAATCAATCCTTATCCCAGTCTGCTGTTCCCACATGCTTCAAGAGGGCCACCATTGTTCCTGTTCCCAAGAAAGCTAAGCTACCTGAGCTAAACGACTACCGCCCTGTAGCACTCACTTCCGTCATCATGAAGTGCTTTGAGAGACTAGTCAAGGACCATATCACCTCCACCCTACCTGACACCCTAGACCCACTCCAATTTGCTTACCGCCCAAATAGGTCCACAGACGATGCAATCTCAACCACCCGAGCCACTGCCTGTTCACCCCACTATCATCCAGAAGGCGAGGTCAGTACAGGTGCATCAAAGCAGGGACCGACAGACTGAAAAACAGCTTCTATCTCAAGGCCATCAGACTGCTAAACAGCCACCACTAACATTGAGTGGCTGCTGCCAACACACTGACTCAACTCCAGCCACTTTAATAATGGGAATTGATGGAAATTGATGTAAAATATATCACTAGTCACTTTAAACAATGCTACTTAATATAATGTTTACATACCCTACATTACTCATCTCATATGTATATACTGTACTCTATATCATCTACTGCATCTTTATGTAATACATGTATCACTAGCCACTTTAAACTATGCCACTTTGTTTACATACCCTACATTACTCATCTCATATGTATATGCATCCCCAGCCGCGCCCTCAGAGCATGCGCAGACCAGCTGGCCGGTGTGTTTACGGACATATTCAATCAATCCCTATACCAGTCTGCTGTTCCCACATGCTTCAAGAGGGCCACCATTGTTCCTGTTCCCAAGAAAGCTAAGGTAACTGAGCTAAACGACTACCGCCCCGTAGCACTCACTTCCGTCATCATGAAGTGCTTTGAGAGACTAGTCAAGGACCATATCACCTCCACCCTACCTGACACCCTAGACCCACTCCAATTTGCTTACCGCCCAAATAGGTCCACAGACGATGCAATCTCAACCACACTGCACACTGCCCTAACCCACCTGGACAAGAGGAATACCTATGTGAGAATGCTGTTCATCGACTACAGCTCGGCATTCAACACCATAGTACCCTCCAAGCTCGTCATCAAGCTCGAGACCCTGGGTCTCGACCCCGCCCTGTGCAACTGGGTACTGGACTTCCTGACGGGCCGCCCCCAGGTGGTGAGGGTAGGCAACAACATCTCCTCCCCGCTGATCCTCAACACGGGGGCCCCGCAGGGTGCGTTCTGAGCCCTCTCCTGTACTCCCTGTTCACCCACGACTGCGTGGCCACGCACGCCTCCAACTCAATCATCAAGTTTGCGGACGACACAACAGTGGTAGGCTTGATTACCAACAACGACGAGACGGCCTACAGGGAGGAGGTGAGGGCCCTTGGAGTGTGGTGTCAGGAAAATAACCTCACACTCAACGTCAACAAAACTAAGGAGATGATTGTGGACTTCAGGAAACAGCAGAGGGAACACCCCCTATCCACATCGATGGAACAGTAGTGGAGAGGGTAGCTAGTTTTAAGTTCCTCGGCATACACATCACAGACAAACTGAATTGGTCCACTCACACTGACTGCGTCGTGAAGAAGGCGCAGCAGCGCCTATTCAACCTCAGGAGGCTGAAGAAATTCGGCTTGTCACCAAAAGCACTCACAAACTTCTACAGATGCACAATCGAGAGCATCCTGGCGGGCTGTATCACCGCCTGGTACGGCAACTGCTCCGCCCTCAACCGTAAGGCTCTCCAGAGGGTAGTGAGGACTGCACAACGCATCACCGGGGGCAAACTACCTGCCCTCCAGGACACCTACACCACCCGTTGTTACAGGAAGGCCATAAAGATCATCAAGGACATCAACCACCCGAACCACTGCCTGTTCACCCCGCTATCATCCAGAAGGCGAGGTCAGTACAGGTGCATCAAAGCTGGGACCGAGAGACTGAAAAACAGCTTCTATCTCAAGGCCATCAGACTGTTAAATAGCCACCACTAACATTGAGTGGCTGCTGCCAACACACTGTCATTGACACTGACCCAACTCCAGCCATTTTAATAATGGGAATTGATGGGAAATGATGTAAATATATCACTAGCCACTTTAAACAATGCTACCTTATATAATGTTACTTACCCTACATTATTCATCTCATATGCATATGTATATACTGTACTCTACAACATCGACTGCATCCTTATGTAACACATGTATCACTAGCCACTTTAACTATGCCACTTTGTTTACTTTGTCTACACACTCATCTCATATGTATATACTGTACTCGATACCATCTACTGTATGCTGCTCTGTACCATCACTCATTCATATATCCTTATGTACATGTTCCTTGTCCCCTTACACTGTGTATAAGACAGTAGTTTTGGAATTGTTAGTTAGATTACTTGTTGGTTATCACTGCATTGTCGGAACTAGAAGCACAAGCATTTCGCTACACTCGCATTAACATCTGCTAACCATGTGTATGTGACAAATAAAATTTGATTTGATTTGTATATACTGTACTCGATACCATCTACTGCATCTTGCCTATGACGTTCTGTACCATCACTCATTCATATATCTTTATGTACATAATCTTTATCCTTTTACACTTGTGTCTATAAGGTAGTAGTTTTGGAATTGTTAGGTTAGATTACTCGTTGGTTATTACTGCATTGTCGGAACTAGAAGCACAAGCATTTCGCTACACTCACATTAACATCTGCTAACCATGTGTATGTGACAAATACATTTGATTTGATTTTGATTTCTAGCAGAAACCACTCAGTTCTGCCTCCAGGGCAAGATTCATGACAATAAACATCAACCTGCCATTGTGGGGGAGTGCGGATGAAAGGAGGGGGGCAGAGAAAACAAACAGCATATGGAATACACATCAAGCCTGATAAGAATCAGGACCCTCTTATGTAAAACCTGTAACAATCCACTTGTTTGGGCCAAACACAAACCCCACGTGTGCGTGTGTGTGTGTGTGTGTGTGTGTGTGTGTGTGTGTGTGTGTGTGTGTGTGTGTGTGTGTGTGTGTGTGTGTGTGTGTGTGTGTGTGTGTGTGTGTGTGTGTGTGTGTGTGTGTGTGTGTGTGTGTGTGTGTGTGTGTGTGTGTGTGTGTTAGAGAGAGAGAGAGAGATTGGAACAGGGAGAGGTGGAGAGAGAGAGAGACAGGGAGAGAGAGACAGAGAGAGAGAGAGAGAGAGAGGGAGAGAGAGGGAGGGAGAGAAAGAGAGAGAGAGAGACAGTGAGAGCAGGACAGAGAGAGACAGAGAGAGAGAGAGAGAGAGAGAGAGGGAGGGAGAGGGAGAGCGAGCGAGCGAGCGAGAGAGAGAGAGTGAGAGAGAGAGGGGGGGGGTATTTATTGTTCATCCATTAATATACCTTTACTCATTCACTTTTAGCTTTTTCCAAAATTCTATTTAAAAAGGATCATAAAGGTGAACAATATCTCCTTCCTCTTTCCATGTTTAATCACAATATAATCTAATCCAATTGCCTCCACTATTTCAATCCCAACAGCAAGGTGAAACCTAAAACCAAGAAATAAGGATGAGGGATTTGACTATGAGTAGAGATTCAATTGTGTTACGATGTGTTAAACCCTTCATCCCTCTCCTCCTCTCTTCCTACTTGTCCTCCTCTCTCATCCCTTTCCCTGAGCACCTTCCCCTCTTCCTCTCCTCTGTTCGCTCTCCTCTCCGCCCCCTTCCCCCCTCTCTCTGCCAGAACACAATGTTCCCCGGCGTGTTTGGGGAATCGGTAGAAATAAATAAATGAGGAATGGAGCACGTCATATAGTTCCTGCAGTATATTCCAGGCCACTCTGAGAAAATAAACAAGATGCTTGAAAAAAGGTTACCTCCTCTTCCTTCTGTAAACCCTGCCTTGATCACCCCAAACCCACTCAGGGACCACTTAACCCCACAGGCAAATAATAAAGCGAAATGTGGTCATACTGGGTTTGAAGTTTGAAGTGCCTCATTTATCGCTTGTGTCTACAGTACATGTACAGTACACTGAGTTCACAAAAAAATAAGAACACCTTCCTAATATTGACTTGCACCCCCTCAGAAAAGCCTTGATTTGTCGGGACATGGACTACAACACTAGTTCTCAGTCCTGGTCCTGGGTACCCCAAGGGGTGCGTGCACATTTGTATTTTTGCCCTAGCACTACACACCTGATTCAAATGATCAACTCATCAAAAGGCTTTGGTGATTTGAATCAGGTGTGTAGTGCTAGGGCAAAAATACAAATGTGCACGCACCCCTTGGGGTCCCCAGGACCAGGATTGAGAACCACTCGACTACATGAAATCGAATGCCTTCCACAGGGATGCTGGCCCATGTTGAGTAGTGGACCATTCTTGATACACACAGGAAACTGTTGAGCGTGAAAAACCCAGCAGCATTGCAGTTCTTGACACACTCAAACTGGTGCACCTGGCACCTACTACCATACCCCGTTCAAAGGAACTTAAATCTTTTGTCTTGCCCAGTCACCCTCTGAATGACACACATACACAATCCATATCTCAATTAAAAATCCTTCTTTAACCTGTCTCCTCCCCTACATCTAGACTGATTGAAGTGGATTTAACAGGTGACATCAATAAGGGATCACACCTTTCACCTGGATTCACTTGGTCAGTCTATGTCATGGAAAGAGCAGGTGTTCCTAATGTTTTGTACACTCAGTGTATGTTTCTAAAATGATGTATGTTAACATGTACTGTATGTGCATAAAAGTGTGTAGGAGAAATTGTAACTGATTCTGCAAGGACTTGTGAGATGAGGCACCTGGCTTGAGCTGTGCGTCAGTCTGTGTGTCAAGCTAAATGGGTGAATGCCCAGAACTGCAACAAAGCCAACCATGTCTGTCATTGTCCATCAGTTGAAAGAGAGCCAGTGGAAAAGAGAAGATTGGTTAGTGGAGGAAGAGGGTGAAGGGGATATATAGGGAACAGAATGGACGGCAGGGTGCAAGATGTCTACAACTTCTAACGAAGGCTCATTAACTCAAATGCATTGACTCAGAAAGCCTGGCAAACTGTACATAGGTCGATGCATATGATAAACACCTACCAGCTTCCACATACAGTAGGCATAGTTCATTGTGGGAGGAATGATAAACAAACCTACCAGCTTCCACAGAAATACAGTAGGCAGAAATAGTTCATTGTGGGATGGAAAAAGAAATGAACAGAAATGAACAGAAATGAACAGAAAAACTGCTTTCAGAAATGAAATTTTCAGAAATGAACAGAAAGCAGAAATCAGAAATGAACAGAAATGAACAGAAATAGAAATACAGAAATGAACAGAAATGAACAGAAATTTAATGAAATGAACCAAGTGCACAGAAATGAACAGAAATGAACAGAAATGCACAGAAATGCACAGAAATGAACAGAAATGAACAGAAATGCACAGAAATGAACAGAAATGAACAGAAATGAACAGAAATGAACAGAAATGAACAGAAATGAACAGAAATGAACAGAAATGAACAGAAATGAAATGAACAGAAATGTAGAGAAATGCAGAAGTGTTGGTAAAGAACCCACACAACACTAACCTACTGCGTAGCGTTTACTTCTGGATGAGTCGTTCCACAAATAGACTGTGAAATAAATGGATATTCCTGAACAAATGTAACTACCCAAAAGGCACTCTATTCACGGAACGACCCGGTTTGCCATCCTACACTTCACCACCTAAAGTCAGTAACTAGCTTTAGGCAGTGGAACGTTTGGTATGTATGCATGTGTAATAACATGATTAACATGGATTTTGGAAAAAGTTTTACTAACTCTGGTTGTGTTCTCCAACTATGATATTATATCGCCACCTGGTGGTAATCATACCAAAATGCCAACCAGTAAAACTGTTGTCTTTGGAGTGTTCCTGTGTGTTTAATCGTTTTTAACCCTACGTTGGTCGGGAAGCAGCCCGTCTAACGTCTGTCTGTCTGTCTGTGTGTGTGTTTGTGTATGTGGCATGCATACACGTCCCTACCTTGGTCTGGAAGCAGCAGAGAGCTGGGTCAGGTAGGGGTGTTTCCTACCTTGGTCTGGAAGCAGCAGAAGAGCTGGGTTAGGTAGGGGTGTTTCCTACCTTGGTCTGGAAGCAGCAGAGAGCTGGGTCAGGTAGGGGTGTTTCCTACCTTGGTCTGGAAGCAGCAGAAGAGCTGGGTCAGGTAGGGGTGTTTCCTACCTTGGTCTGGAAGCAGCAGAGAGCTGGGTCAGGTAGGGGTGTTTCCTACCTTGGTCTGGAAGCAGCAGAAGAGCTGGGTCAGGTAGGAGTGTTTCCTACCTTGGTCTGGAAGCAGCAGAAGAGCTGGGTCAGGTAGGGGTGTTTCCTACCTTGGTCTGGAAGCAGCAGAAGAGCTGGGTCAGGTAGGGTGTTTCCTACCTTGGTCTGGAAGCAGCAGAAGAGCTGGGTCAGGTAGGGGTGTTTCCTACCTTGGTCTGGAAGCAGCAGAAGAGCTGGGTCAGGTAGGGTGTTTCCTACCTTGGTCTGGAAGCAGCAGAAGAGCTGGGTCAGGTAGGGGTGTTTCCTACCTTGGTCTGGAAGCAGCAGAAGAGCTGGGTCAGGTAGGGGTGTTTCCTACCTTGGTCTGGAAGCAGCAGAAGAGCTGGGTCAGGTAGGGGTGTTTCCTACCTTGGTCTGGAAGCAGCAGAAGAGCTGGGTCAGGTAGGGGTGTTTCCTACCTTGGTCTGGAAGCAGCAGAAGAGCTGGGTCAGGTAGGGGTGTTTCCTAGCCAGGGCCAGGATGCGTTTCTCTGTCAGGGTACAGTCCACATCATCATCCTGCAGGATCACGTCTTTCTTCAGCACCTTCACAGCATACACTTCATCAGTTCCTTTCAGCTCAGCCAGCATCACCTACAGGGAAGACCCGTAGAGGTTATCATACACCTCATCAGTCCCTGTCAGCTCAACCAGCATCACCTACAGGGAAGAACCTCAGAGGTTATCATACACCTCATCTGTCCCTTTCAGCTCAGCCAGCATCACCTACAGGGAAGACCCGTAGAGGTTGTCATACACCTCATCAGTTCCTTTCAGCTCAGCCAGCATCACCTACAGGGAAGAACCTCAGAGGTTATCATACACCTCATCAGTTCCTTTCAGCTCAGCCAGCATCACCTACGGGGAAGAACCGCAGAGGTTATCATACACACACACACACACACACACACACACACACACACACACACACACACACACACACACACACACACACACACACACACACACACACACACACACACACACACACACACACACACACACACACACACACACACACACACACACACACACACACACACACACACACTGCTACAACACTCAAGCCACTGACTCATTATATCTGAGGTTTAAATTAAGAGGAAAGACAGACACATGAAATGATTCAGGAGGAAAAACCAACCAAACCCAAAGTACTCTGTACAACAACAAGCCCAATGGAACCAATGGAAGAACTGACTGCCCTTAGCATCAATGGAAGGGACTGATTATTGTCCAACGAGAGAGATAGAGAAAGAGAGAGATGACAGAGAGAAGGAGACAGAGAGAGACAAATACAGGCAGACATCAGACACAGACAGACAGACAGACAGACAGACAGACAGACAGACAGACAGACAGACAGACAGACAGACAGACAGACAGACAGACAGACAGACAGACAGACAGGCAGGCAGGCAGGCAGGCAGACAGACAGACAGACAGACAGACAGACAGACAGACAGACAGACAGACAGACAGACAGACAGACAGACAGACAGACAGACAGACAGACAGACAGACAGACAGACAGACAGACAGACAGACAGACAGTACTGTACCTTTCCGAAGCTGCCTTTGCCCAGGACCTTGATGAAGACGAAGTCCTGCAGGGTCATCCTCTTGGTCTGGATGATCTTGAGTTCTCCGTTCTCTCGGGCCTCGCCCACCTCTGAGCCCAACCCCACCCTGCTGGAAGAGGAGGACGAGGCTGACTTGTGTTCCTGTCCACGTTGCTCAAACGACAGAGCCTTGCGGATGTTCTCCAACTCTTTCAGATCTGGGAGAGAAACCAGAGAGGGAAAGGAGGAATAAGAGTGTGTTCCTCTGTGTAAGGCCAGGGGTGGAAATAATAAGAAAAACACTCCCCGGAACCCTCCAAAGTACCACCATGAATTGAATGTACTGTACAGATGCACATTTTGACATGTGTGTGTACCTTGGTCACATGGGGAGGTGGGGGCCGATTTGGATCGGTCCTCCTCTGTCTGGGGGGTACATGGTAACGGCTGCTGGGGTTCTTGGGTTATCTATGGAGAACAACATCCTCATTTTCACCATTATCATAATCATCGTCCACCACCTCTCTTTACCTCATCTCTATACCACATCTACCACCTCTCTCTACCACATCTCTATACCACATCTCTATACCACATCTACCACATCTCTAACCACATCTACCAATGCTCTCTACCAAATCTCTCTACCACATCTACCACATCTCTCTACCACATCTACCACATCTCTATACCACATGTACCACCTATCTCTACCATATCTCTATACCACATCTACCACCTCTCTCTACCACATCTCTCTACCACATCTACCACATCTCTATACCACATCTACCACATCTCTATACCACATCTACCACATCTCTCTACCACATCTGTACCACCTCTCTCTACTACATCTGTACCACATCTGACACATCTCTCTACCACACCTCTATACCACATCAACCACATCTCTCTACCACATCTCTATACCACATCAACCACATCTCGATACCACATCTACCACATTTCTCTACCACATCTCTCTACCACATCTAACACACCTCTCTACCACATCTACTACATCTCTATACCACATCTATCACCTCTCTCTACCACATCTCTATACCACATCTACCACATCTCTCTACCACATATACCACATCTCTATACCACATCTCTCTACCACATATACCACATCTCTACCACATCTCTCTACCACATGTACCACATCTCTCTACCACATAATATATTCCATTTAGCAGACGCTTTTATCCAAAGCGACTTACAGTCATGTGTGCATACATTCTACGTATGGGTGGTCCCGGGGATCGAACCCACTACCCTGGCGTTACAAGCGCCATGCTCTACCAACTGAGCTACAGGACCACCCATCTACCACATCTCTATACCACATCTACCACATCTCTCTACCACATCTGTACCACCTCTCTCTACTACATCTGTACCACATCTGACACATCTCTCTACCACACCTCTATACCACATCAACCACATCTCTTTACCACATCTCTATACCACATCAACCACATCTCTATACCACATCTACCACATCTCTCTACCACATCTGTACCACCTCTCTCTACTACATCTGTACCACATCTGACACATCTCTCTACCACACCTCTATACCACATCAACCACATCTCTCTACCACATCTCTATACCACATCAACCACATCTCGATACCACATCTACCACATTTCTCTACCACATCTCTACCACATCTAACACACCTCTCTACCACATCTACTACATCTCTATACCACATCTATCACCTCTCTCTACCACATCTCTATACCACATCTACCACATCTCTCTACCACATATACCACATCTCTATACCACATCTCTCTACCACATATACCACATCTCTACCACATCTCTCTACCACATGTACCACATCTCTCTACCACATCTCTCTACAACATCTACCACATCTCTATACCACATCTATCACATCTCTCTACCACATCTCTATACTACATCTACCACATCTCTATACCACATCTATCACATCTCTCTACCACATCTCTATACTACATCTACCACATCTACCACATCTCTCTACAACATCTACCACATCTCTATACCACATCTATCACATCTCTCTACCACATCTCTCTACAACATCTACCACATCTCTATACCACATCTATCACATCTCTCTACCACATCTCTATACTACATCTACCACATCTACCACATCTCTCTACCACATCTCTATACCACATCTCTATACCACATCTACCACATCCCTCTACCACATCCCTCTACCACATCTCTATACCACATCAACCACATCCCTCTACCACATCTCTATACCACATCTACCACATCCCTCTACCACATCCCTATACCACATCTCTCTACAACATCTCTCTACCACATCTACCACATCTCTCTACCACACCTACCACATCTCTCTACAACATCTCTCTACCACATCTACCACATCTCTCTACCACATCTCTCTACCACACCTACCACATCTCTCTACAACATCTCTCTACCACATCTCTCTACAACATCTCTCTACCACATCTACTACATCTCTCTACAACATCTCTCTACCACATCTACCACATCTCTCTACAACATCTCTCTACCACATCTCTCTACAACATCTCTCTACCACATCTACCACATCTCTCTACAACATCTCTCTACCACATCTACCACATCTCTCTACCACACCTAGATGTTGGACTTAATGCACTTTAGCACTTGCACTTCAACATGTAGCATAATTCTGTAATTTTTATGAAATTGCACTTATCCAGCCTACTTTCTTGTAAATATCCTTTGCTATCTGTTTTAAAATATGTGATTTTGTTTGTATGTATTGCAGAGGCGTGGACTCGAGTCACCTGACTTGACTTGGTAGAAAATAAAACAACTTTAGACGACTTTGACTTGGAGCCTCACGACTCGGGATTCGATTTAGACTTGAGACATATGACTTGAAATTATCTGGACAGATTTTGTAATGTTTTGTCACTGATTTTGTGGCACAGAGTCTACGTGCATTAGGCTACTCTCAACGTAGCCAAAGACAGTATCTCACTTGCAAAAAAACCTCAGATTGGCTAGTGAAACTCACACTCGACCCTCTCATTCGATCAGCAAACTGTCAATCAACACAGGTCGGGTGACCTACAGTAGTGCTGTGAGAAGGTTTTGGGGGGCTGCGAGTGTGAAACTGAATGGGAAAAAAGACATAATATATAATACATAACTAGATATAGCCTCCCATTTATGCTTTATTCTGGCGAATTAACTAGGATATTTGTGAGGAAGAAATAAAGGCTACAGACAAATCATGCTTTACATCTGATACTGCAACACCCCAGCTGCATACCGGTAGGGAAGGCCGTATGATCCTGTAACCCAGGGTAGGCCGTATGATCCTGTAACCCCCGCTGCATACCAATAGGGTAGACCGTATGATCCTGTAACCCCCGCTGCATACCGGTAGGGTAGGCCGTATGATCCTGTAACCCCCGCTGCATACCGGTAGGGTAGGCCGTATGATCCTGTAACCCCCGCTGCATACCGATAGGGTAGACCGTATGATCCTGTAACCCCCGATGCATACTGGTAGGGTAGGCCGTATGATCCTGTAACCCCCGCTGCATACCGGTAGGGTAGGCCATATAATCCTGTAACCCCTGCTGCATACCGGTAGGGAAGGCCGTATGATCCTGTAACCCCCGCTGCATACCGGTAGGGTAGGCCATATAATCCTGTAACCCCCGCTGCATACCGGTAGGGTAGGCCATATGATCCCCGAACCCCCGCTGCATACCGGTAGGGTAGGCCATATGATCCTGTAACCCCCGCTGCATACCGGTAAGATAGGCCATATAATCCTGTAACCCCCGCTGCATACCGGTAGGGTAGGCCAATGATCCTGTAACCCCTGCTGCATACCGGTAGGGTAGGCCGTATAATCCTGTAACCCCCGCTGCATACCGGTAGGGTAGGCCAATGATCCTGTAACCCCTGCTGCATACCGGTAGGGTAGGCCGTATGATCCTGTAACCCCCGCTACATACCGGTAGGGTAGGCCGTATGATCCTGTAACCCCCGCTGCATACCGGTAGGGTAGGCCGTATGATCCTGTATCCCCTGCTGCATACCGGTAGGGTAGGCCGTATGATCCTGTAACCCCCGCTACATACCGGTAGGGTAGGCCAATGATCCTGTAACCCCTGCTGCATACCGGTAGGGTAGGCCGTATAATCCTGTAACCCCCGCTACATACCGGTAGGGTAGGCCGTATGATCCTGTAACCCCGCTGCATACCGGTAGGGTAGGCCGTATAATCCTGTAACCCCCGCTACATACCGGTAGGGTAGGCCGTATGATCCTGTAACCCCGCTGCATACCGGTAGGGTAGGCCGTATGATCCTGTAACCCCTGCTGCATACCGGTAGGGTAGGCCGTATGATCCTGTAACCCCCGCTACATACCGGTAGGGTAGGCCGTATAATCCTGTAACCCCCGCTACATACCGGTAGGGTAGGCCGTGTGATCCTGTAACCCCGCTGCATACCGGTAGGGTAGGCCGTATGATCCTGTAACCCCGCTGCATACCGGTAGGGTAGGCCGTATAATCCTGTAACCCCCGCTACATACCGGTAGGGTAGGCCGTATAATCCTGTAACCCCCGCTACATACCGGTAGGGTAGGCCGTATAATCCTGTAACCCCCGCTACATACCGGTAGGGTAGGCCGTATGATCCTGTAACCCCTGCTACATACCGGTAGGGTAGGCCGTATAATCCTGTAACCCCCGCTGCATACCGGTAGGGTAGGCCGTATAATCCTGTAACCCCCGCTGCATACCGGTAGGGTAGGCCGTATGATCCTGTAACCCCTGCTGCATACCGGTAGGGTAGGCCGTATGATCCTGTAACCCCCGCTACATACCAGTAGGGTAGGCCGTATAATCCTGTAACCCCCAGATCACAGAACTTTTTTGTAGTGTATTATTTTTTCAAAACCCTTTAATGTCCTCATCTTAAAGGTACCTAAAGTGCAGAGTATCAAAATCCTGAGACATTTGTAAAAACATTTTTTGTGGGGTGCAATAGCAGATACAGTTCAGCCATAAGACTCTATCACTTCTGAATTAGACATGTTCAGATCTTAAGAAGACTGTAGCTATTTGAATACAGAAATGATAGAATAACACTATTTTACCAAGATAGAGTCAGAATACATCATCAAATACATTAAGAAATGCATTATGATCTTTAGATAAATTACTGTCATCACTGAACAGCGATGTGACATCATTTACTTTTTTTGTTGTTGCTTGCATGCCATTATTGCTGGCTTGACTGGCCTAGACCATACTTAGAGGGAGATGGCAAAGATGTGTTCTGATTGGTCCTATATTTGTTCAAGGTTGTGATTGGATTGCAGATAGACCCTTATAGCACCAATTTCAAATGGATTTATGCAGATAGAACTTTCTAGTTGTACATTTTTTTCACATAAAATTGACTTTGCAAACATATGAAGAACCATCTAAAGAGCTATTATATGTGACTAACTCATTTCTGACTAAAATGTCAGATAGAACCTTATAGTCCATAGGTCTCGATTTGTAGTTGAACAAGTCATTGCATGTATATATATTTTTTTTAACTTGACTTGGAAAAACTGGTGACTCGACTTCACTTGACTTGCTCTTAGAGAATGCACAACTTGGTATTGACTCAAGACTCGACCCGTTTGACTTGGGACTCAACGACCTGGACTTGACTCGAGACTCGACCCGTTCGACTTGGTACTCGACTTGAGACTTGGACCTTATGACTCGAGACTTGCTTGTGACTCAAATAATATTGACATGGTCCCACCTCTGATGTATTGTGACTGCTGCAAAATGAATTACCTCATTGAGGACATAAACATTTTCTGAATCTGAATTCTCATCAATTATTTCCTTAATCACCCCCTGCCTCTACCCATACCTCTGCTCCTTGCCCATACCCCTGCTCCTCGCCCATACCCCTGCTCCTTGCCCATACCCATACCCCTACCCTTTGCCCCTGCCCCAAACCTCTGCTCCTTGCCCATACCCCTTTCTCTCGCCCCTGCCTCCCCTGCCCCATGCCCCTGGCAGTGCCCCCTAACCCTGGCAGTGCCCCCTGACCCTGGAAGTGTCCCCTGACCCTGGCAGTGCCCCCTGACCCTGGAAGTGTCCCTTGCTCATGGCGGTTTCTCTGACCTTTTTCCTCCTCTGGGCACTGCTGGAGATCTTGTCTGGTGTGACCCCCAGGTCAGACAGAACCTTGGCGATGCCCCTCGCGTCCACCCCACAGTTAGGGGCCACGTTACTTTCACAGCGTCTGTGTACATTCACCTTACAGACTGAGAGAGAGACCATGGTTACATCACATGTACATTCACCTTACAGACTGAGACAGACCATAGTTACACCACATGTACATTCACCTTACAGACTGAGACAGACCATAGTTACACCACATGTACATTCACCTTACAGACTGAGACAGACCATAGTTACACCACATGTACATTCACCTTACAGACTGAGACAGACCATAGTTACACCACATGTACATTCACCTTACAGACTGAGACAGACCATAGTTACACCACATGTACATTCACCTTACAGACTGAGACAGACCATAGTTACACCACATGTACATTCACCTTACAGACTGAGACAGACCATAGTTACACCACATGTACATTCACCTTACAGACTGAGACAGACCATAGTTACACCACATGTACATTCACCTTACAGACTGAGACAGACCATAGTTACACCACATGTACATTCACCTTACAGACTGAGACAGACCATAGTTACACCACATGTACATTCACCTTACAGACTGAGACAGACCATAGTTACACCACATGTACATTCACCTTACAGACTGAGACAGACCATAGTTACACCACATGTACATTCACCTTACAGACTGAGACAGACCATAGTTATACCACATGTACATTCACCTTACAAACAGAGACAGACCATAGTTACACCACATGTACATTCACCTTACAGACTGAGACAGACCATAGTTACACCACATGTACATTCACCTTACAGACTGAGACAGACCATAGTTACACCACATGTACATTCACCTTACAGACTGAGACAGACCATAGTTATACCACATGTACATTCACCTTACAAACAGAGAGAATCCATGCTATTGGAGTGCATCACAATCTTCTTGACAGGTAACACATGTTGTGAGAATTTACTATGTTAGATTATAATTCTTTATTGTCTGATCTTCACAGATATTTACTTTACGTACAAGAAAATGCACTGTGAAATGTGAAAGACATGGCAAAGACCAGACATAACATCAAACATACACATTCATGAAACAACAAAACAAGAATGACAGTTTAAGGACTCTTACCCCTTCCTTCCACATTACATAGCTGTCCCTCCTATATTCAATCTTTTTTTATTATCATGTTTTGTTGTTGTTGGTGGGGGGGTAGATCAGCTTTCATACTGCAGATAGATTGTAGCTTCCACTAATGTAATTGTCTGCTTCATTTCCAATCCCCCATATATTTTTTAAGTCATATATATATATGTGCATTCAGAACATATTCAGATCCCTTGACTTTTTCCACATTTTGTTATTTTACAGCCTTATTCTAAAATAGAAATGAGCATGAGATGTTTCTTCAACTTGATTGGAGTCCACTTGTGGTAAATTCAGTTGATTGGACATGATTTGGAAATGCACATATCTGTCTATATAAGGTCCCACAGTTGACAGTACATGTCCGAGCAAACACCAAGCCATGAGGTCGAAGGAATTGTCCATAGAGCTCCGAGACAGGATTGTGTTGAGGCACAGACCTGAGGAAGTGTACCAAAACATTTCTACAGCATTGAAGGTCCCCAAGAACACAGTGACCTCCATCATTCTTAAATGGAAGAAGTTTGGAACCACCAAGACTCCGCTCTGCCAAACTGAGCAATCGGGGAGATGGGCCTTGGTCAGGGAGGTGACCAAGAACCCGATGGTCACTCTGAAAGAGCTCAAGAATTCCTCTGTGGAGATGGGAGAACCTTCCAGAAGGGCAACTATCTCTGCAGCACTCCACCAATCAGCCCTTTATGGCAGAGTGGCCAGACGGAAGCCACTCCTCAGTAAAAGGTACATGACAGCCCGCTTGGAGTTTGTCATTAGGCACCTAAAAGACTCTCAGACCATGAGAAACAAGATTCTCAGGGCTGATGAAACCAAGATTGAAGTCCTTGGCCTCACATCTGGAGGAAACCTAGCACCAACCCTATGGTGAAGCATGGTGGTGGCAGCATCATGCTGCGGGGATATTTTTTCTGCGGCAGGGACTGGGAAACTAGTCAAGATTGAGTGAAAGATGAACGGAGCAAAGTACAGAGATCCTTGATGAAAACCTGTTCCAGAGCACTCAGGACCTCAGACTTGGGCGAACGTTCACCTTCCAACAGGATAATGACCCAAAGCACACAGCCAAGACAACGCAGGAGAGGCTTCGGGACAAGTCTCTGAATGTCCTTGAGTAGCTCAGCCAGAGCCCGGACTTGAACCCGAACGAACTTGATCTCAAACCCGATCTCTGGAGACCTGAAAATAGCTGTGCAGCGATGCTTACCATCCATCCTGACAGAGCTTGAGAGGATCTGCAGAGGAAAATGAGAGAAACTCCCCAAATACAGGTGTGCCAAGCTTATAACGTCATACCCAAGACGACTCGAGGCTGTAATAGCTGCCAAAGGTGCTTCAACAAAGTACAGAGTATTGGGTCTGAATACTTATGTAAATGTGATATTTCCATTTATTTATTTTTTATACATTTGCAAAAAATGTAAAACCTGTTTTACCTTTGTCATTATGTGGTATTGTGTGTAGACTGATGAGGTAAAAAATGAACTCATTATAGAGTAAGGCTGTAACATAACACAATGTGGGAAAAGTCAAGGGGTCTGAATACTTTCCGAATGCACATATATATAAATATGCATACATATACACATGCATATCCTATACTCAATCTTACACATCCCCTTAATGTCCAAGGTCCCTGAGCGTGCACATAATGTTATTGCACACCGCTATAGTTTCAATGTCCGTGATTAGTAGTGAGTTGTAGTGCATTTGTTTATATATGTCAGTGTGTGTGTGTGTGTGTGTGTGTGTGTGTGTGTGTGTGTGTGTGTGTGTATGTGTGTGTGTGTGTGTGTGTGTGTGTGTGTGTGTGTGTGTGTGTGTGTGTGTGTGTGTGTGTATGTGTGTGTGTGTGTGTGTGTGTGTGTGTGTGTGTGTGTGTGTGTGTGTGTGTGTGTGTGTGTGTGTGTGTGTGTGTGTGTGTGTGTGTGTGTGTGTGTGTGTGTGTGTGTGTGTGTGTGCGTATGCCTGTGTGTGTGCTTGAGTGCTGGCATACCTTTGCATTGCAGCCCTTGTCTGAGCAGTCCCCACAATAGTGATCCACAGTGGTCACAGAAGGTTAGGACTTTGAAGTTGTGAATACCAAACTTATGAGGCATATTAACACTGAACCGTTGGGATCCAACCTGCAGGGGGAGACAAAGAACACTAATAATAAAACAGTCACACCCCTAGATTGATTCACCTAATAATAACTAATATGTGGAGAGATGCCTACCTCCTCTGGTGTAGTGTCCTCTTTGTCTTTCTTCATCCCAGCACACTTTGTGATGATGAGCTCGTGGCAGCGCTTATGGACTACACACGTGCACACTAGGAGACACCAGACAACTCAGTCATTCACTTCCATTTCAACACGTTAGTTGACTTATCCCCAAAGGCCCTATTATGTATAGAGTGATAGGAATACATATTGGTGTGCAGATAGATGTCACACAGAGAAACTGCCAGTAAGGAGAGAGAAAGTAGCTATATCACCTTGACACTGGTAGCCCTGTTTCCCGATCACACCCCTGTTGAGATAGATACATAGTCTCACTGACATTTCACTCAATGCAACATAGAGTCAGATTCAAAATGGAACATTATTATGTTAGATCAGTGGAATTGTAAGGTGTTGCTTAGAATGAAGTGCATATGTTTGGATCCAAAATAAACATTTCCTGACCCAATTTAAAACGTTTCAAACTCTATATTTGAAGACCCTCACGGCTTTGCCACATTCACAGACATGTTTCTGATTGAAGGCTCAATCTGTAATTTCAACAGCCTGACTGTGCTTCAAGTAAACTGGAATTAAAGCTATTTTTCCCTTTTCCTGTTGAAAAACAATATCCCACGTATAAATAATGTGGACAACACTTGAAGGTAAAAAAATGTTTTGAGCAGAATTTAGTTTTTTAGACAGAAGTGCAAACTTCATGTAGTCGGCCATTCAGGGAGTTGGTCTGATGTCATCCTCTGATGTCATCGACCTCCCCCCTTGCTTGGGGGAACAATGGAGAAACAATAGAGTACCACAGTATGAGTCATAATACCCATTAAACCTAGCGGTCAAACAAGGAACTGGTTCCAATCGTTTGTCCACCATTCATTTTTCCCATAAGGGATTTTAGAAACACTTAAAATAAGGGCTGTATTTCGTGTAGGCATTTGATAACCATGTACAACTTTAACCATGTACTACTTCAATCAATATATTCACCTGTATTTACACCCCCAAAATTAAATGGTAATTAGTTGCTAATGTGGCTATCATAAAGAACTACAAATGCCATGATGATTTGGACGAGACTGCCGAATCGAGGCAAAGGTAAGTATCTCTGGATTAACTGTCTAAAGCTAGGTACATTTAGTATTAAATAAATTGACTACATTTATTTTACATTGACAATTCTGTAAACTGTCTTGGGCACCCTTTAAATTGACACAATACCTGTTAGCAAAGGTGTCAGCTAGAGACGACGTGCAGTAGATTGCAGGGATTTGTAGTCTTGCATGATGTCTACGTTGATGCTAATTAGCACTTTCGAATCTGAGAGTAAATAGAGCCGAATATATTGATAAAAGTCACCTTGTCCGAGAGAGATTTACATGGTTATAAAAACGTCATACCAGGGTGAGACTACACAAAACACAGCCCTTATTTTAAGTGTTTCTAAAATAGAATGAATGGTGGAAAAACGATTGGAACCATTTCCATGTTTGACCACTAGATTTTATGGGTATTATGACACCTCCAATGTGGGGCTCTATAGAGAACAAAAGAGGAAGGCCCCCCCCCCCCCCCCCCCCCCAATTGAGATGTGCCTTTTGCAAGTAAATCAGGTGATAAATGCAGACTGGAGTGCGACTTTAATTGAAATTGAACCATTGAACAGCAGGAATTCTTACAGACTGTGCCTCTCAGTCTAATTTAATAAGTTCATCAGGTACATTGCTAGGTGCTACATGTCAGGTTCCCGAGCCAGAGCAGTGTGTTCTGCCACCTTTAGCAGAGCTGTCACTGTGGCAATGTGGCCATATTTTATGGCTGAGTCGGGGTGTGAGAGGGGGAGGAGGGGGTGGAGGGAAGATGGAGAGGCTGGGCCTGAAATAGCCACAGCTGTGTGCTAACACTCTTTATCACCTCTGTCAGGGAGCCACGTCACCCCATTACCCCCCTGTTACACTTATGGCCAATTTCCACCTGAGACTTACCTCAGTATTTTACCAAAAAGGCTCAGACTTTTTTATTTCCACCTCCATGGACCATCTCCAGTGTCTCACTGGGCAATGGCCTCAGCTGACCTGCTCTGACTTGGGGCCAAGGCCCTGGAAACGGGGTCTTTTTAGCTGGGATTTACAGAAAAATGGCTAACTGTGAACATGGGTTAACAACTTCCATGGTAAACACCTTCTCACAAAGCAACTGTCTTGATGATGCAGAGATTGTTGATTCTGCTCTTCACACATCTTTTGTGTCACACTCCTGATGGAAACACCAAAAATAACACTAGAGCTTTTACACGATCACACACACTGACGACACACTGGTGTGGGGTAAGTCTCAGGTGGAAATGGGAGCGTCTGAAATTGTGACAGTGTCCTGCAGTCAGTTAGGGACCTTTTGACAGCGACACTCTGTGTTTCATCAGAGAACTGGAGGCACTTGTCAGTGAGAGAAAGACTATTGTGCACTGCCATCAAGACTCCTGTTGTATCAATGAGATACTGTTTAAAGTAACATCAACCTGTAGGCAGGCACTGTTCCCAGTTCAGATCAGACTCTTCTCACAGCTTTAAGACACTCGGACTCTGTGTGCACTACAGTGATTTGTTAGGTCATAAGCCCTGGGAAGCAGGAATTGTCAGCTTGTACTACAGATGCGTGCTTGGTGCATGTAGCTTGATGCATGTAGCTTGGTGCATGTAGCTTGGTGCCATCGGGGAACAGAGAACCAGCTGGACTCTACAGGATAAAGCTTCCACTGTCACACTGTAATGGCTAGCCTAGGGGCTTTTCCCACTGTCTCCATGGCAACACTGACAGACAAGAGCACTGACCGTCCATGACCACGCATATAAAGTCTCTATAAGCTGATGTAGGTAGGTGTGTGTGTGTCTCTCACCATATAAAGTCTCTGCAGTGGGAGCAGTAGGTAGGCTGTCGTAGGTATGTGGCCATGAACTTGTGTCCGTTGACCTGATGGACCCTCCTTCGTACGGCACCCTGCCTCTTCCTTGGCCGCATGCGCTCCCGAAACACACGCTCCTCTGCATTCTCACTGGAGCCTGGAGCTGGAGAAACACATTATTAGCAAAACCAAGGAATCATAAGATTGTAACATGGGAAACACATGACTTCCTCTTTAATGTATCAACAGAATGCCACAAGAAGGAGGCTGATGAATTATTTCACATTGGTGAAGAGTCTGCCAGTAGTATGTTTCTCCACAGTGCTACTCCAACCCCCATACAGCTGGGAGGGAATGGAACAGTCTAGTGTTACTCCAAACACCCTAGCTGGGAGGGAATGGAACAGTCTATTGCTACTCCAAACACCCTAGCTGGGAGGGAATGGAACAGTCTAGTGCTACTCCAAACACCCTAGCTGGGAGGGAATGGAACAGTCTAGTGCTACTCCAAACACCCTAGCTGGGAGGGAATGGAACAGTCTAGTGTTACTCCAAACACCCTAGCTGGGAGGGAATGGAACAGTCTATTGCTACTCCAAACACCCTAGCTGGGAGGGAATGGAACAGTCTAGTGCTACTCCAAACACCCTAGCTGGGAGGGAATGGAACAGTCTAGTGCTACTCCAAACACCCTAGCTGGGAGGGAATGGAACAGTCTAGTGTTACTCCAAACACCCTAGCTGGGAGGGAATGGAACAGTCTATTGCTACTCCAAACACCCTAGCTGGGAGGGAATGGAACAGTCTAGTGCTACTCCAAACACCCTAGCTGGGAGGGAATGGAACAGTCTAGTGCTACTCCAAACACCCTAGCTGGGAGGGAATGGAACAGTCTAGTGCTACTCCAAACACCCTAGCTGGGAGGGAATGGAACAGTCTAGTGCTACTCCAAACACCCTAGCTGGGAGGGAATGGAACAGTCTAGTGCTACTCCAAACACCCTAGCTGGGAGGGAATGGAACTATCTAGTGCTACTCCAAACACCCTAGCTGGGAAGGAATGGAACAGTCTAGTGCTACTCCAAACACCCTAGCTGGGAGGGAATGGAACAGTCTAGTGCTACTCCAAACACCCTAGCTGGGAGGGAATAGAACAGTCTAGTGCTACTCCAAACACCCTAGCTGGGAGGGAATGGAACAGTCTAGTGCTACTCCAAACACCCTAGCTGGGAGGGAATGGAACAGTCTAGTGCTACTCCAAACACCCTAGCTGGGAGGGAATGAAACTGTCTAGTGCTACTCCAAACACCCTAGCTGGGAGGGAATGGAACAGTCTAGTGCTACTCCAAACACCCTAGCTGGGAGGGAATGGAACAGTCTAGTGCTACTCCAAACACGCTAGCTGGGAGGGAATGGAACAGGGAATGGAACACGGCTAAGGGAACAGTCCCTTAGCCGTGGTACACTACATGACCAAAAGTGGGTGGATACCTGCTTGTCGAACATCTCATTCCAAAATCATGGGCTTGAATATGGAGTTGTTCCCCCATTTGCTGCTATAACAGCCTCAACTCTTCTGGGAAGGCTTTCCACTAGATGTTGGAACATTGTTGAGGGGACTTGCTTCCATTCAGCCACAAGAGCAGGTTGGGCCCTGATGTTGGGCGACTAGGCCTGGCTCGCAGTTAGCGATTCAATTCATCCCAAAGGTGTTCGATGGGGTTGAGGTCAGGGCTCTGTGCAGGCCAGTCAAGTTCTTACACACCGATCTCGAAAATAACATTTTTGTATGAATCTCGCTTTGTACACAGGGACATTGTCATGCTGAAACAGGAAAGGGCATTCCCCAAACTGTTGCCACAAAGTTGGAAGCACAAAATTGTCTACAATGTCATTGTATGCTGTAGAGTTAAGATTTCCCTTCAATGGATCTAAGGGGCCAGAACCATGAAAAACTGCCCCAGACCATTATTCCTCCTCCACCAAACTTTACAGTTGGCACTATGCATTGGTGCAGGTAGCGTTCTCCTGGCATCCGTTAAACTAAGAATCATCCATCAGACAGCCAGATGGTGAAGCGTGATTCATCACTCCAGTGAGATTTACACAACTCCAGCCGACGCTTGGCATTGTGCATGGTTATCTTAGGCTTGTGTTCGGCTGCTCGGCCATGGAAACCCAATTCATGAAGCTCCCGACAAAAAGTTATTGTGGTGACGTTGCTTCCAGAGGCAGTTTTGCAACTATTTTGACATGCTACGTGCTTCAGCAGTCAGTGGTCCCGTTCTGTGAGCTTGTGTGGCCTAATACTTTGTGGCTGAGCAGTTGTTGCTCATGGACGTTTCCACTTCACAATAACAGCACTTAGTTGACCGGGGCAGCTCGAGCAGGGCAGACATTTTACGAACTGACTTGTTGGTAAGGTGGCACTATGACGGTGCCACGTTGAAAGTCACTAAGCTCTTCAGTAAGGCTATTCTACTGCCAATGTTTGTCTATGGAGTTTGCATGGCTGTGTACTCGATTTTCTACACCTGTCATCAATAGTGTGGCTGAAATAGCCGAATCCACTCATTTGAAGGGGTGTCCACATACTTCTGTACATATAGTACCTTTGGAATGTATTCAGACCCTTTGACTTTTTCCACATTTTGTTACAATACAGCCTTATTCTAAAATGTATTTAAAATAAATAAAAATATCTACACACTATACCGCAACCTACACATTGTACCGCATAATGACGAAGTAAAAAACGTTTTTTAGACATTTTTGCAAATTTATTAGATATAACAGAAATACCTTATTTACATAAGTATTCAGACTCTTCGCTATGAGGTGAATTCTGTTTCCATTGATCCTCCTTGAGATGGTTCTACAACTTGATTGGAGTCCACCTGTAGTAAATTCAATTGATTGGACATGATTTGGAAAAGCACACTCCTGTCTATACTGTATAAGGTCCCACAGTTGACAGTGCATGTCAGAGCAAAAACCAAGCCATGAGGTCAAAGGAATTGTCCGTAGAGCTCCGCGACAGGATTGTGTCGAAGCACAGATCTGGGTAAGGGTACCAAAACATTTCTGCAGCATTGAAGGTCCCCAAGAACACAGTGGCCTCCATCATTCTTAAATGGAAGAAGTTTGGAACAACCAAGACTCTTCCTAGAGCTGGCCGCACTGAGAAATCGTGAGTAAGGGCCTTGGTCAGGGAGGTGACCAAGAACCTGATGTTCACTCTGACAGAGCACTAGAGTTCCTCTGTGGAGATGGGAGAAGCTTCCAGAAGAACAATCATCTCTGCCGCCCTCCATGAATCAGGCCTTTATGCTAGAGTGGCCAGACGGAAGCACTCCTTAATAAAAGGCACATGACATCCCGCTTGGAGTTTGCCAAAAGGCACCTAAAGACTCTCAGACCATGAGAAACAAGATTCTCTGGTCTGATGACACCAAGATCCAACTCTTTGACCTGAATGCCAAGCGTCACCTCTGGAGGAAACCTGGCACCATCCTTACGATGAAACATGGTGGTGGCAGCATCATACTGTGGGGATGTTTTTCATCCCGAAGGTTCACCTTCCAACAGGACAGCGACCCTAAACACACAGCCAAGACAAGACAGGATTGGCTTCAGGACAAGTCTCTGAATGTCCTTGCGTGGCCCAGCCAGAGCCCGGACTTGAACCTGATCAAACATCTCTGCAGAGACCTAAAAATAGTTGTGCAGCGATGATCCCCATCCAACCTGACAGAACTTGAGAGGATCTGCAGAGAAGAATGGGAGAAACTCCCCAAATACAGGTGTGCCAAGCTTGTAAGGTCATACCAAAGAAGACTCAAGGCTGTGGATCTGAATACTTATGTAAATGTGATATTTCAGTTTTCTATATTTTAGAAATTAGCAAACATTTTTAAAATCCTGTTTTTGCTTTGTCATTATGGGGTATTATGTGCAGACTGGTGAGGGAAAAACGATTTAATCCATTTTAGAATAAGGCTGTAACCTAACAAAATGCTGTAACAAAATGCTGTAACCTAACAAAATTATAGTGTATATTGGCCATATATCACAACCCGCCGAGGTGCATTATTGCTATTATAAATTGGTTTCCAACGCAATTAGA
This sequence comes from Oncorhynchus gorbuscha, assembly GCF_021184085.1. Taxonomy (NCBI): domain Eukaryota; kingdom Metazoa; phylum Chordata; class Actinopteri; order Salmoniformes; family Salmonidae; genus Oncorhynchus; species Oncorhynchus gorbuscha. The sequence goes on along the minus strand of NC_060179.1, from coordinate 69,283,528 downwards.
GCAATAAAATAACAGTTTTGTCATACCCATGATATATCACAGCTGTCAGCCAATCAGCATTCAGGGATCGACCCACCCAGTTTATAATTACATTTATAATTACACATGACTACCTCTAGATGGTGGTACTTCCGCAGAGGTGAATACACAGATAACAACTCAACAACCTCAACGCTATGCAGACGCTGGAGAGGTGATTAACAGGCTTGTCTCACACACACACACACACACACACACACACACACACACACACACACACACACACACACACACACACACACACACACACACACACACACACACACACACACACACACACACACACACACACACACACACACACACACACGGAAAACTTGTAATCAAACATTTGCCTCGTCCGGATAGGATAGCCTATATGCTACCAAGCTAACCAGTGACTGATTCAACCTTAACTAAGAAGAATGCAGGATATGACATGCTGGTGATTGAGCTCTCTCCCAGTGTCCCAGTGTGAGTGTGTATGTAGTGTACTGTAGCTGCTGAGGTCTGGATCAATGGATTGACGGGGTCGGCTGTGATACAGAGCAACCATATTGGAGACCTGTCAGCCCTACTCACCAGGGCAGAAGACAAGGTCACTCAGAGAGCTGCTGCACATCTCTCTCTCTCTCTCTCTCTCTCTTACACAGCTTCACACATTTACTGTATGCACACAGCACACACGCACACTCACACAAACGCACACACACACACACACACACACACACACACACACACACACACACACACACACACACACACACACACACACACACACACACACACACACACACACACACACACACACACACACACACACACACACACACGGTTGTGGATTGCTTAGGTTTAGATTACACTCTGCCACTTTGTTAATTATACTGTCAGCCATAAATATATGTAAATATATATATATATTATATATAGGTGACTACCCCCTGCCACATGGTCTGGTAGGTGACTACCCCCTGCCACATGGTCTGGTAGGTGACTACCCCCTGCCACATGGTCTGGTAGGTGACTACCCCCTGCCACATGGTCTGGTAGGTGACTACCCCCTGCCACATGGTCTGGTAGGTGACAGCCCCCTGCCACATGGTCTGGTAGGTGACTACCCCCTGCCACATGGTCTGATAGGTGACAGCCCCCTGCCACATGGTCTGATAGGTGACTACCCCCTGCACATGGTCTGATAGGTGACAGCCCCCTGCCACATGGTCTGGTAGGTGACTACCCCCTGCACATGGTCTGATAGGTGACAGCCCCCTGCCACATGGTCTGATAGGTGACTACCCCCTGCACATGGTCTGATAGGTGACAACCCCCTGCACATGGTCTGATAGGTGACTACCCCCTGCACATGGTCTGGTAGGTGACAACCCCCTGCACATGGTCTGATAGGTGACAACCCCTGCACATGGTCTGATAGGTGACTACCCCCTGCACATGGTCTGATAGGTGACAACCCCTGCACATGGTCTGATAGGTGACTACCCCCTGCACATGGTCTGATAGGTGACAGCCCCCTGCCACATGGTCTGATAGGTGACTACCCCTGCACATGGTATGATAGGTGACAACCCCTGCACATGGTCTGATAGGTGACTACCCCTGCACATGGCCTGGTAGGTGACAACCCCCTGCACATGGTCTGATAGGTGACAACCCCCTGCACATGGTCTGATAGGTGACTACCCCCTGCACATGGTCTGGTAGGTGACAACCCCCTGCACATGGTCTGATAGGTGACTACCCCCTGCACATGGTCTGATAGGTGACAACCCCCTGCACATGGTCTGATAGGTGACTACCCCCTGCACATGGTCTGGTAGGTGACAACCCCCTGCACATGGTCTGATAGGTGACAACCCCCTGCACATGGTCTGATAGGTGACTACCCCTGCACATGGTCTGATAGGTGACAACCCCTGCACATGGTCTGATAGGTGACTACCCCTGCACATGGTCTGATAGGTGACTACCCCTGCACATGGTCTGATAGGTGACTACCCCTGCCACATGGTCTGATAGGTGACTACCCCCTGCCACATGGTCTGATAGGTTACTACCCCCTGCACATGGTCTGATAGGTGACTACCCCCTGCACATGGTCTGATAGGTGACTACCCCCTGCCACATGGTCTGATAGGTGACTACCCCCTGCACATGGTCTGATAGGTGACTACCCCCTGCCACATGGTCTGATAGGTGACTACCCCCTGCACATGGTCTGATAGGTGACTACCCCCTGCACATGGTCTGGTAGGTGACAGCCCCCTGCCACATGGTCTGATAGGTGACTACCCTCTGCACATGGTCTGATAGGTGACTACCCCCTGCACATGGTCTGATAGGTGACTACCCCCTGCACATGGTCTGGTAGGTGACAGCCCCCTGCCACATGGTCTGATAGGTGACTACCCTCTGCACATGGTCTGATAGGTGACTACCCTCTGCACATGGTCTGATAGGTGACTACCCTCTGCACATGGTCTGATAGGTGACTACCCCCTGCACATGGTCTGCATTTACATTTACATTTAAGTCATTTAGCAGACGCTCTTATCCAGAGCGACTTACAAATTGGTGCGTTCACCTTATCCCACTACTGGACAGCACGGGGATTTGACCTGCTTCGTTTCCGACCTGGGCCGGTTCACCCCTCCTTAGACAACCTGGTGGTCCCGGGCTCCCCCAGGAACACCATATCGATACCGAACTTAGCGTGGACACCCGTTCGACATAGTGTGCTGCAGCCCAGAGCTCCTCAGCTCACTTGATCCACCAACCTCAGCCTCCCAATGACTTGGATTACAGGCACATGCCACCGCACCCGGCGTCTGGTAGGTGACAGCCCCCTGCCACATGGTCTGGTAGGTGACAGCCCCCTGCCACATGGTCTGGTAGGTGACAGCCCCCTGCCACATGGTCTGGTAGGTGACAGCCCCCTGCCACATGGTCTGGTAGGTGACAACCCCCTGCACATGGTCTGGTAGGTGACAGCCCCCTGCCACATGGTCTGGTAGGTGACAACCCCCTGCACATGGTCTGGTAGGTGACAGCCCCCTGCCACATGGTCTGGTAGGTGACAACCCCTGCACATGGTCTGGTAGGTGACAGCCCCCTGCCACATGGTCTGGTAGGTGACTACCCCCTGCACATGGTCTGGTAGGTGACTACCCCTGCACATGGTCTGGTAGGTGACAACCCCTGCACATGGTCTGGTAGGTGACAGCCCCCTGCCACATGGTCTGGTAGGTGACTACCCCTGCACATTGTCTGGTAGGTGACAACCCCTGCACATGGTCTGGTAGGTGACAGCCCCTGCCACATGGTCTGATAGGTGACTACCCCCTGCCACATGGTCTGATAGGTGACTACCCCCTGCACATGGTCTGATAGGTGACTACCCCCTGCCACATGGTCTGATAGGTGACTACCCCCTGCCATATGGTCTGATAGGTGACTACCCCCTGCACATGGTCTGATAGGTGACTACCCCCTGCACATGGTCTGATAGGTGACTATCCCCTGCCACATGGTCTGATAGGTGACAGCCCCCTGCCACATGGTCTGGTAGGTGACAGCCCCCTGCCACATGGTCTGATAGGTGACAGCCCCCTGCCACATGGTCTGATAGGTGACTACCCCCTGCACATGGTCTGATAGGTGACAACCCCCTGCACATGGTATGATAGGTGACTACCCCCTGCACATGGTCTGGTAGGTGACAACCCCCTGCACATGGTCTGATAGGTGACAACCCCCTGCACATGGTCTGATAGGTGACTACCCCCTGCACATGGTCTGATAGGTGACAACCCCCTGCACATGGTCTGATAGGTGACTACCCCCTGCACATGGTCTGATAGGTGACAGCCCCCTGCCACATGGTCTGATAGGTGACTACCCCTGCACATGGTCTGATAGGTGACAACCCCTGCACATGGTCTGATAGGTGACTACCCCTGCACATGGCCTGGTAGGTGACAACCCCCTGCACATGGTCTGATAGGTGACAACCCCTGCACATGGTCTGATAGGTGACTACCCCCTGCACATGGTCTGGTAGGTGACAACCCCTGCACATGGTCTGATAGGTGACTACCCCCTGCACATGGTCTGATAGGTGACAACCCCCTGCACATGGTCTGATAGGTGACTACCCCCTGCACATGGTCTGGTAGGTGACAACCCCTGCACATGGTCTGATAGGTGACAACCCCTGCACATGGTCTGATAGGTGACTACCCCCTGCACATGGTCTGATAGGTGACAACCCCCTGCACATGGTCTGATAGGTGACTACCCCCTGCACATGGTCTGATAGGTGACTACCCCCTGCACATGGTCTGATAGGTGACTACCCCCTGCCACATGGTCTGATAGGTGACTACCCCCTGCCACATGGTCTGATAGGTGACTACCCCTGCACATGGTCTGATAGGTGACTACCCCCTGCACATGGTCTGATAGGTGACTACCCCCTGCCACATGGTCTGATAGGTGACTACCCCCTGCACATGGTCTGATAGGTGACTATCCCCTGCACATGGTCTGCATTTACATTTACATTTAAGTCATTTAGCAGACGCTCTTATCCAGAGCGACTTACAAATTGGTGCGTTCACCTTATCCCACTACTGGACAGCACGGGGGATTTGACCTGCTTCGTTTCCGACCTGGGCCGGTTCACCCCTCCTTAGACAACCTGGTGGTCCCGGGCTCCCCCAGGAACACCATATCGATACCGAACTTAGCGTGGACACCCGTTCGACATAGTGTGCTGCAGCCCAGAGCTCCTCAGCTCACTTGATCCACCAACCTCAGCCTCCCAATGACTTGGATTACAGGCACATGCCACCGCACCCGGCGTCTGGTAGGTGACAGCCCCCTGCCACATGGTCTGGTAGGTGACAGCCCCCTGCCACATGGTCTGGTAGGTGACAGCCCCCTGCCACATGGTCTGGTAGGTGACAGCCCCCTGCCACATGGTCTGGTAGGTGACAACCCCCTGCACATGGTCTGGTAGGTGACAGCCCCCTGCCACATGGTCTGGTAGGTGACAACCCCCTGCACATGGTCTGGTAGGTGACAGCCCCCTGCCACATGGTCTGGTAGGTGACAACCCCTGCACATGGTCTGGTAGGTGACAGCCCCCTGCCACATGGTCTGGTAGGTGACTACCCCCTGCACATGGTCTGGTAGGTGACTACCCCCTGCACATGGTCTGGTAGGTGACAACCCCTGCACATGGTCTGGTAGGTGACAGCCCCCTGCCACATGGTCTGGTAGGTGACTACCCCCTGCACATTGTCTGGTAGGTGACAACCCCCTGCACATGGTCTGGTAGGTGACAGCCCCCTGCCACATGGTCTGATAGGTGACTACCCCCTGCCACATGGTCTGATAGGTGACTACCCCTGCACATGGTCTGATAGGTGACTACCCCCTGCCACATGGTCTGATAGGTGACTACCCCCTGCCATATGGTCTGATAGGTGACTACCCCCTGCACATGGTCTGATAGGTGACTACCCCTGCACATGGTCTGATAGGTGACAACCCCTGCACATGGTCTGATAGGTGACTACCCCTGCACATGGTCTGGTAGGTGACAACCCCCTGCACATGGTCTGATAGGTGACTACCCCCTGCACATGGTCTGATAGGTGACAACCCCTGCACATGGTCTGATAGGTGACTACCCCTGCACATGGTCTGGTAGGTGACAACCCCTGCACATGGTCTGATAGGTGACAACCCCCTGCACATGGTCTGATAGGTGACTACCCCCTGCACATGGTCTGATAGGTGACAACCCCCTGCACATGGTCTGATAGGTGACTACCCCCTGCACATGGTCTGATAGGTGACTACCCCCTGCACATGGTCTGATAGGTGACTACCCCCTGCCACATGGTCTGATAGGTGACTACCCCCTGCCACATGGTCTGATAGGTGACTACCCCCTGCACATGGTCTGATAGGTGACTACCCCTGCACATGGTCTGATAGGTGACTACCCCCTGCCACATGGTCTGATAGGTGACTACCCCTGCACATGGTCTGATAGGTGACTACCCCTGCACATGGTCTGCATTTACATTTACATTTAAGTCATTTAGCAGACGCTCTTATCCAGAGCGACTTACAAATTGGTGCGTTCACCTTATCCCACTACTGGACAGCACGGGGGATTTGACCTGCTTCGTTTCCGACCTGGGCCGGTTCACCCCTCCTTAGACAACCTGGTGGTCCCGGGCTCCCCCAGGAACACCATATCGATACCGAACTTAGCGTGGACACCCGTTCGACATAGTGTGCTGCAGCCCAGAGCTCCTCAGCTCACTTGATCCACCAACCTCAGCCTCCCAATGACTTGGATTACAGGCACATGCCACCGCACCCGGCGTCTGGTAGGTGACAGCCCCCTGCCACATGGTCTGGTAGGTGACAGCCCCCTGCCACATGGTCTGGTAGGTGACAGCCCCCTGCCACATGGTCTGGTAGGTGACAGCCCCCTGCCACATGGTCTGGTAGGTGACAACCCCCTGCACATGGTCTGGTAGGTGACAGCCCCCTGCCACATGGTCTGGTAGGTGACAACCCCCTGCACATGGTCTGGTAGGTGACAGCCCCCTGCCACATGGTCTGGTAGGTGACAACCCCCTGCACATGGTCTGGTAGGTGACAGCCCCCTGCCACATGGTCTGGTAGGTGACTACCCCCTGCACATGGTCTGGTAGGTGACTACCCCCTGCACATGGTCTGGTAGGTGACAACCCCCTGCACATGGTCTGGTAGGTGACAGCCCCCTGCCACATGGTCTGGTAGGTGACTACCCCCTGCACATTGTCTGGTAGGTGACAACCCCCTGCACATGGTCTGGTAGGTGACAGCCCCCTGCCACATGGTCTGATAGGTGACTACCCCCTGCCACATGGTCTGATAGGTGACTACCCCCTGCACATGGTCTGATAGGTGACTACCCCCTGCCACATGGTCTGATAGGTGACTACCCCCTGCCATATGGTCTGATAGGTGACTACCCCTGCACATGGTCTGATAGGTGACTACCCCTGCACATGGTCTGATAGGTGACTATCCCCTGCCACATGGTCTGATAGGTGACAGCCCCCTGCCACATGGTCTGGTAGGTGACAGCCCCCTGCCACATGGTCTGATAGGTGACAGCCCCCTGCCACATGGTCTGATAGGTGACTACCCCTGCACATGGTCTGATAGGTGACAACCCCCTGCACATGGTATGATAGGTGACTACCCCCTGCACATGGTCTGGTAGGTGACAACCCCCTGCACATGGTCTGATAGGTGACAACCCCCTGCACATGGTCTGATAGGTGACTACCCCCTGCACATGGTCTGATAGGTGACAACCCCCTGCACATGGTCTGATAGGTGACTACCCCCTGCACATGGTCTGATAGGTGACAGCCCCCTGCCACATGGTCTGATAGGTGACTACCCCCTGCACATGGTCTGATAGGTGACAACCCCCTGCACATGGTCTGATAGGTGACTACCCCCTGCACATGGTCTGATAGGTGACAACCCCCTGCACATGGTCTGATAGGTGACTACCCCCTGCACATGGTCTGATAGGTGACTACCCCCTGCACATGGTCTGCATTTACATTTACATTTAAGTCATTTAGCAGACGCTCTTATCCAGAGCGACTTACAAATTGGTGCGTTCACCTTATCCCACTACTGGACAGCACGGGGGATTTGACCTGCTTCGTTTCCGACCTGGGCCGGTTCACCCCTCCTTAGACAACCTGGTGGTCCCGGGCTCCCCCAGGAACACCATATCGATACCGAACTTAGCGTGGACACCCGTTCGACATAGTGTGCTGCAGCCCAGAGCTCCTCAGCTCACTTGATCCACCAACCTCAGCCTCCCAATGACTTGGATTACAGGCACATGCCACCGCACCCGGCGTCTGGTAGGTGACAGCCCCCTGCCACATGGTCTGGTAGGTGACAGCCCCCTGCCACATGGTCTGGTAGGTGACAGCCCCCTGCCACATGGTCTGGTAGGTGACAGCCCCCTGCCACATGGTCTGGTAGGTGACAACCCCCTGCACATGGTCTGGTAGGTGACAGCCCCCTGCCACATGGTCTGGTAGGTGACAACCCCCTGCACATGGTCTGGTAGGTGACAGCCCCCTGCCACATGGTCTGGTAGGTGACAACCCCCTGCACATGGTCTGGTAGGTGACTACCCCCTGCACATGGTCTGGTAGGTGACTACCCCCTGCACATGGTCTGGTAGGTGACAACCCCCTGCACATGGTCTGGTAGGTGACAGCCCCCTGCCACATGGTCTGGTAGGTGACTACCCCCTGCACATTGTCTGGTAGGTGACAACCCCCTGCACATGGTCTGGTAGGTGACAGCCCCCTGCCACATGGTCTGATAGGTGACTACCCCTGCCACATGGTCTGATAGGTGACTACCCCTGCACATGGTCTGATAGGTGACTACCCCTGCCACATGGTCTGATAGGTGACTACCCCCTGCCATATGGTCTGATAGGTGACTACCCCCTGCACATGGTCTGATAGGTGACTACCCCCTGCACATGGTCTGATAGGTGACTATCCCCTGCCACATGGTCTGATAGGTGACAGCCCCCTGCCACATGGTCTGGTAGGTGACAGCCCCCTGCCACATGGTCTGATAGGTGACTACCCCCTGCCACATGGTCTGGTAGGTGACTACCCCCTGCACATGGTCTGATAGGTGACTACCCCCTGCCACATGGTCTGGTAGGTGACTACCCCCTGCCACATGGTCTGGTAGGTGACAGCCCCCTGCCACGTGGTCTGATAGGTGACTACCCCCTGCACATGGTCTGGTAGGTGACAGGCCCCTGCCACATGGTCTGATAGGTGACTACCCCCTGCACATGGTCTGGTAGGTGACAGCCCCCTGCCACATGGTCTGGTAGGTGACAGCCCCCTGCCACATGGTCTGATAGGTGACTACCCCCTGCACATGGTCTGGTAGGTGACAGCCCCCTGCCACATGGTCTGGTAGGTGACAGCCCCCTGCCACATGGTCTGATAGGTGACTACCCCCTGCACATGGTCTGGTAGGTGACAGCCCCCTGCCACATGGTCTGGTAGGTGACAGCCCCCTGCCACATGGTCTGGTAGGTGACAGCCCCCTGCCACATGGTCTGGTAGGTGACTACCCCCTGCACATGGTCTGGTAGGTGACAGCCCCCTGCCACATGGTCTGGTAGGTGACTACCCCCTGCACATGGTCTGGTAGGTGACTACCCCCTGCACATGGTCTGGTAGGTGACAGCCCCCTGCCACATGGTCTGGTAGGTGACTACCCCCTGCACATGGTCTGGTAGGTGACAGCCGCCTGCACATGGTCTGGTAGGTGACAGCCCCCTGCCACATGGTCTGATAGGTGACTACCCCCTGCACATGGTCTGGTAGGTGACAGCCCCCTGCCACATGGTCTGATAGGTGACTACCCCCTGCACATGGTCTGGTAGGTGACAGCCCCCTGCCACATGGTCTGATAGGTGACTACCCCCTGCACATGGTCTGGTAGGTGACAGCCCCTGCCACATGGTCTGATAGGTGACTACCCCCTGCACATGGTCTGGTAGGTGACAGCCCCCTGCCACATGGTCTGATAGGTGACTACCCCCTGCACATGGTCTGGTAGGTGACAGCCCCTGCCACATGGTCTGATACGTGACTACCCCCTGCACATGGTCTGGTAGGTGACAGCCCCCTGCCACATGGTCTGATAGGTGACTACCCCCTGCACATGGTCTGGTAGGTGACAGCCCCCTGCCACACAGTTATTTTGGTTGGTGATTCACTCTGACCCAGTAAAAACACTGAGTGAAAGCAGTGGGATCTAGGTCCATGCGAGCGATTCACTGTCAGAAAGATACAACCCTAAGGTGTCGGCACAGTGCTGGTTGTATTAGTGCTGAGTAAGACCCCAGGACTGCATGCCCCTCTTAACACAATACACTGACTGGCACATTTTGGTTTCTGGGGTCAACTGAGGCTGTGTGTAATTTTACCTGTAACTGGGAGCAACAGCTGCGCCACAATGAAGTCATGTCCATTGTTGAAAAAAATCTCCCTCCGCGTGCCAGGGTGTTGTATCATATATGACCACTGTGTGGAGCTGCAAGATCAGGCCTTGTATCCCTGTCTGTCTGTCTGTCTGTCTGTCTGTCTGTCTGTCTGTCTGTCTGTCTGTCTGTCTGTCTGTCTGTCTGTCTGTCTGTCTGTCTGTCTGTCTGTCTGTCTGTCTGTCTGTCTGTCTGTCTGTCTGTCTGTCTGTCTGTCTGTCTGTCTGTCTGTCTGTCTGTCTGTCTGTCTGTCTGTCTGTCTGTCTGTCTGTCTGTCTGTCTGTCTGTCTGCCTAACCCTAACCTAATTTGATTTTGTTAAACTTGACCCCTAAAGCTAATCAATCACACACTCCTCTCCTCACTTAACTCTATACAGCACAGAGAGAGAGAGAGAAAGAGAGAGAGAGGGAGAGAGAGAGAGACAAAGAGAGAGAGACAGAGATAGAGACAGAGACAGAGTTAGAGAGAGAGAGAGAGAGAGAGAGAGAGAGAGAGAGAGAGAGAGAGAGAGAGAGAGAGAGAGACCGTGCACACTGCCCACACAATTAGGTGGAAACTGAGCTGCACTTCCTAACCTCCTGCCAAATGTATGACCATATTAGAAACACATATTTCCCTCAGATTACACAGACCCACAAAGAATTCGAAAACAAATCCAATTTTGATAAACTCCCATATCTATTGGGTGAAATACCACAGTGTGCCATCACAGCAGCAATGTGTGTGACCTGTTGCCACAAGAAAAGGGCAACCAGTGAAGAACAAAACTATATTTATATTTATTTATTTTCCCTTTTGTACTTTACCTGTTTGCACTTTAACTGTCATTATAACATTGTATAGAAACATAATATGACATTTGAAATGTCTTTATTTAAAAAAAACTTTTGTTAGTGTAATGTTAACTGTTCATTTTGTATTGTCTATTTCACTTTTGTTTATTGTATTATCTATTTCACTTGCTTTGCCAATGTAAACATGTTTCCCATGCCAATAAAGCCCCTTAACTTGAAATTGAATTGAGATACAACCAGCCTCTAGCAGAGAAGTAGAGGAGAAAAGGAAAGAAAGTGAAAGTAGGGGAGAGAACAGAAAACAGAGCAGCTGTACACCACCGTTCAAAGGGTTTGGGGTCACTTAGAAATGTCCTTGTTTTTGAAAGAAAAGCATTTTTTTGTCCATTATTGATCAGAAATACAGTGTAGACATTGCTCATTTTGTAAATGACTATTGTAGCTGCAAACGACAGATTTTTAATGGAATATCTACACAGGCGTACAAGGGCCCATCATCAGCAACCATCACTCCTGTGTTCAAATGGCACGTTGTGTTAGCTAATCCAAGTTTATCATTTTAAAAGGCTAATTGAGCAACCCTTTTGCAATTATGTTAGCACAGCTAGAAACTGTTGTCGTCCTTAAAGAAGCAATAAAACTGTCCTTCTTTAGACTAGTTGAGTATCTGGAGGATGAGCATTTTTGGGTTCGATTACAGGGTAAAAATAGAAACAAAGAACTTTCTTCTGAAACTCGTCAGTCTATTCTTGTTCTGAGAAATGAAGGCTATTCCATGTGAGAAATTGCCAAGAAACTGAAAATCTTATTACCTAACACAGCGTGCCATTGGCTAACACAACGTGCCATTGGAAAACAGGAGTGATGGTTGCTGATAATGGGCCTCTGTATGCATATGTAGATATTCCATAATAAATAAGCTGTTTCCAGCTACGATAATCATTTACAACAATAACAATGCCCACACTGTATTTCTGATCAATTTTACGTTATTTTAATGGACAAAAAAATTATATTTCTTTCAAAAACAAGGACATTTCTAAGTGACCCCAAACTTTTGAACGGTAGTGTACGTTTAAACACGCACACACACACAGGGATGTGCACACACACACAGGGATGTGCACACACACACAGGGATGTGCACACACACACAGGGATGTGCACACACACAGGGATGTGCACACACACAGGGATGTGCACACACACACAGGGATGTGCACACACACAGGGATGTGCACACACACAGGGATGTGCACACACACACAGGGATGTGCACACACACAGGGACGATCACACACACAGGGATGTGCACACACACACAGGGACGATCACACACACAGGGACGATCACACACACAGGGACGATCACACACACAGGGATGTGCACACACACAGGGACGATCATACACACAGGGACGATCACACACACAGGGACGATCACACACACAGGGACGATCACACACACAGGGACGATCACACACACAGGGATGTGCACACACACACACAGGGATGTGCACACACACACAGGGATGTGCACACACACAGGGACGATCATACACACAGGGACGATCACACACACAGGGACGATCACACACACAGGGACGATCACACACACAGGGACGATCATACACACAGGGACGATCACACACACAGGGACGATCACACACACAGAGACGATCACACACACAGGGACGATCACACACACAGGGACGATCACACACACAGGGACGCGCACACACACAGGCACGATCACACACACAGGGACGATCACACACACAGGGACGATCACACACACAGGGACGCGCACACACACAGGCACGATCACACACACAGGGACGATCACACACACAGGGACGATCACACACACAGGGACGATCACACACACAGGGACGCGCACACACACAGGCACGATCACACACACAGGGACGATCACACACACAGGCACGATCACACACACAGGGACGATCACACACACAGGGACGCGCACACACACAGGGACGCGCACACACACAGGGACGATCACACACACAGGGACGCGCACACACACAGGGACGATCACACACACAGGGACGATCACACACACAGGGACGATCACACACACAGGGACGCGCACACACACAGGCACGATCACACACACAGGGACGATCACACACACAGGGATGTGCACACACACACAGGGACGATCACACACACAGGGACGATCACACACACAGGGGACGATCACACACACAGGGATGTGCACACACACAGGGACGATCATACACACAGGGACGATCACACACACAGGGACGATCACACACACAGGGACGATCACACACACAGGGACGATCACACACACAGGGATGTGCACACACACACACAGGGATGTGCACACACACACAGGGATGTGCACACACACAGGGACGATCATACACACAGGGACGATCACACACACAGGGACGATCACACACACAGGGACGATCACACACACAGGGACGATCATACACACAGGGACGATCACACACACAGGGACGATCACACACACAGAGACGATCACACACACAGGGACGATCACACACACAGGGACGATCACACACACAGGGACGCGCACACACACAGGCACGATCACACACACAGGGACGATCACACACACAGGGACGATCACACACACAGGGACGCGCACACACACAGGCACGATCACACACACAGGGACGATCACACACACAGGGACGATCACACACACAGGGACGATCACACACACAGGGACGCGCACACACACAGGCACGATCACACACACAGGGACGATCACACACACAGGCACGATCACACACACAGGGACGATCACACACACAGGGACGCGCACACACACAGGGACGCGCACACACACAGGGACGATCACACACACAGGGACGCGCACACACACAGGGACGATCACACACACAGGGACGATCACACACACAGGGACGATCACACACACAGGGACGCACACACACACAGGCACGATCACACACACAGGGACGATCACACACACAGGGACGATCACACACACAGGGACGCGCACACACACAGGGACGATCACATGCACACACAGGCACGCACACACACACAGGCACGCTCACATGCACACACAGGCACGCACACACACAGGCACGATCACACACACAGGCACGCTCACATGCACACACAGGCACGCACACACAGGTACGCACACATAGGCACAGACACACACACACAGACACACACACACAGTAAAATCAATGGAGTTAATCTCAAGAGCATGGAACCAAGAGTACCAGCTCCTACCATCAGGCCGTCCATATAGAGACCTTCTGTACAAAACCGCCAGAGCCCAGAAATCATTTCTCCGCACTAGTATAAGTCAATTTGAATTTACAAACTGAACTGTATCAACTTGTTACCTGCTGTAGTTATTGCTCGTGGTTTATGTATTTATGTACTTATGTGGTGATGCTGTGCTGTGGTTTGTTGAGATACAAGACACATTTACTGAAAAAAACACAATAGAATGATAATAATGATATTATTATTGTTATTCATGTACACTACATGACCAACAGTATGTAGACATCTGCTCGTCAAACATCTCTTTCCAAAATTATGGGTATTAATATGGAGTTGGTCCACCCTGCTGCTATAACAGCCTCTTCAGTGAAGGCTTTCCACTAGATGTTGGAACATTGTTGCAGGGACCTGCTTCCATTCATCCACAAGAGCATTAGTGCGGTTGGGCACTGATGTTGGGTGATTAGGCCTGGCTCACAGTCGGCGTTCCAATTCATCCCAAAGGTGTTCGATGGGTTTGAGGTCAGGGCTCTGTGCAGGCCAGTCAAGTTCTTACACACCGATCTCAACCATTTCTGTATGGACCTCGCTTTGTGCACGGGGGCATTGTCATACTAAAACAAGAAAGGGCATTCCCAAAACTGTTGACACAAAGTTGGAAGCACAAAATCATCTACAATGTCATTGTATGCTGTATAGTTAAGATTTCCCTTCACTGGAACTAAGGGGCCTCGCACGAACCATGAAAACCAGCCCCAGACCATTATTCCTCCTCCACCAAACTTTACAGTTGGCACTATGCATTGGTGCAGGTAGCATTCTTCTGGCATCCGTCAAACTTAGATTCATCCATCAGACTGCCAGATGGTGAAGCATAATTCATCACTCCAGAGAACGCATTTCCATTACTTCGGCGATGTCATTTCCAAACACTCTACTCAACAAATTGGATGCAGTCTAACACAGTGCTATCCGTTTTGTCACCAAAGCCCCATATACTACCCACCACTGCGACCTGTATGATCTCGTTGGCTGGCCCTCGCTTCATACTCGTCGCCAAACCCACTGGCTCCAGGTCATTTCCAAGTCTCTGCTAGGTATATCTCACTGGTCACCACCAAAGCCCATTCTTCCTTTGTCCGCCTCTCCTTCCAGTTCTCTGCTGCCAATCTCTGGAACGAACTGCAAAAATCTCTGAAGCTGGAGACTCTTACCTCCCTCACTAGCTTAAAGCACCAGTTGTCAGAGCAGCTCACATTTCACTGCACCTGTACATAGCTCATCTGTAAATAGCCCATCCCATCTACCTCATCCCCATACTGTACTTATTTATATATTTATCTTGCTCCTTTGCACCCCAGTATCTCAATTTGCAAATTCATCTTCTGCACATCCTACCGTTCCAGTGTTTAATTGCTATATTATAATTACTTTACCACCATGGCCTATTTATTGCCTTTACCTCTCTTATCCTACATTTGCACATGCTGTATAGATTTTTCTACTGTATTATTGATGGTATTTTTGTTTATTCCATGTGTAACTCTGTGTTGTTGTATGTGTCGAACTGCTTTGCTTTATCTTGGCCAGGTCGCAGTTGCAAATGAGAACTTGTTCTCAACTAGCCTACCTGGTTAAATAAAGGTGAAATAAAATCTAATTAAAATAAATTGCTCCAGAGTCCAATGGCAGAGAGTTTTACACCACTCCAGCCAACTTTTGGCATTGCACATGGTGATCTTAGGCTTGTGTGCGGCTGCTCAGCCATGGAAACCCATTTCATGAAGCTCTCGACGAACAGTTCTTGTGCTGACATTGCTTTGCTGATTTATATGCGGTACGTGCTTCAGCACGTAAGTGGCCTACCACTTCAAGGCTGAGCCATTGTTGTTCCTAGACATTTCCACTTTACAATAATAGCGCTTGACCGGGGCAGCTCTAGCAGGGCAGAAATATGACCAACTGACTTGTTGGAAAGGTGGCATCCTATGATGTGCCATGTTGAAAGTCACTGAGGCCATTAAATCCATTCTACTGCCAATGTTTCCCTATGGAGATTACATGGCTGTGTGCTCAATGTTATACACTTGTCAGTAACGGGTGTGGCTGAAATAGACTAAACCACTAATTTGAAGGATCCACATACTTTTGTATATATACTGTAAGTGTTCAACACCATTCCCCTCTACAGTGTCTCTTGCTAGGCGCTTCCTCACTCTGCAGGCATGATGTTTCAACTCCAGAGATGAAAAAACCAACCCTCAGATATACTGCGCCACACGCCACTGCTCTCATTCTCACCCCCACGGTGTGAATGTGTGCGCCTGTGTCAGCATGTGTGTGAGCATGAGCATGTGCGCACATGCCGGTGTGTAGTGTGTGTGTGTTACCGAGCGTGTGTATGTGTGTGTATGGATCTCGAATTCACCGTGGGTGTGTTTCAGGCTGTGTGTGTGAGTGTGTTTGTCACCGAGCATGTGTGTGTGTTTGCGCCTGTGTGTGTGTTTGTGTATTTGTCTGTTTGTGGACCTGAACATTCCCAGCCAAGTCTATCTGTGACAGTTGTCCCATCTGTAGCCTTTGGCCAGACAGAAGGATGATCAGGGAGGCTGTGGAGGGGATGACTTAGTGGATGACTTTGTGGAAGACTTAGTGCAGGGATGGGCAACTCCAGCCCTCGGGGGGGGGCTGATTGGTGTCACACTTTTGGTCCAGCCCCAGCCCCAGCCCCATCCCCAGCCCCAGCCCCAGCCCCAGCCCCATCCCCAGCCCCAGCCCCATCCCTTCCCTTCCCTTCCCCATCCCCATCCCCATCCCCAGCCCCAGCCCCATCTCCAGCCCCAGCCCCAGCCCCAGCCCCAGCCCCAGCCCCAGCCCCAGCCCCAGCCCCAGCCCCAGCCCCATCCCCGTTTTTGTTAAATCATCCCCCAGCGTTGCATCGATTATATGCAACGCAGGACACGCTAGATAAACTAGTAATATCATCAACCATGTATAGTTATAACTAGTGATTATGATTGATTGTTTTTATAAGATAAGTTTAATGCTAGTTAGCAACTTACCTAATGGCTTCTACTGCATTCCTTGTGGAGTGCAACGTGAGGCAGGTGGTTATAGCGTTGGACTAGTTAACTGTAAGGTTGCAAGATTGGATCCCCGAGCTGACAAGGTGAAAATCTGTCGTTCTGCCGCTGAACAAGGCAGTTAACTGACCTAATCCAGAGAAGTGGATGACTTAGTGGGTAGGGATGGATTACATCAGACCTTATCCAGAGGAGTGGATGACTTAGTAGGTAGGGATGGATTACATCAGACCTTATACAGAGGAGTGGATGACTTAGTGGGTAGGGATGGATTACATCAGACCTTATCCAGAGGAGTGGATGACTTAGTGGGTAGGGATGGATTACATCAGACCTTATCCAGAGGAGTGGATGACTTAGTGGGTAGGGATGGATTACATCAGACCTTATCCAGAGGAGTGGATGACTTAGTGGGTAGGGATGGATTACATCAGACCTTATCCAGAGGAGTGGATGACTTAGTAGGTAGGGATGGATTACATCAGACCTTATCCAGAGGAGTGGATGACTTAGTGGGTAGGGATGGATTACATCAGACCTTATACAGAGGAGTGGATGACTTAGTGGGTAGGGATGGATTACATCAGACCTTATCCAGAGGAGTGGATGACTTAGTAGGTAGGGATGGATTACATCAGACCTTATCCAGAGGAGTGGATGACTTAGTGGGTAGGGATGGATTACATCAGACCTTATCCAGAGGAGTGGATGACTTAGTAGGTAGGGATGGATTACATCAGACCTTATCCAGAGGAGTGGATGACTTAGTATGTAGGGATGGATTACATCAGACCTTATCCAGAGGAGTGGATGACTTAGTGGGTAGGGATGGATTACATCAGACCTTATCCAGAGGAGTGGATGACTTAGTAGGTAGGGATGGATTACATCAGACCTTATCCAGAGGAGTGGATGACTTAGTGGGTAGGGATGGATTACATCAGACCTTATCCAGAGGAGTGGATGACTTAGTAGGTAGGGATGGATTACATCAGACCTTATCCAGAGGAGTGGATGACTTAGTGGGTAGGGATGGATTACATCAGACCTTATCCTTATCCAGAGGAGTGGATGATTTAGTAGGTAGGGATGGATTACATCAGACCTTATCCAGAGGAGTGGATGACTTAGTAGGTAGGGATGGATTACATCAGACCTTATCCAGAGGAGTGGATGACTTAGTGGGTAGGGATGGATTACATCAGACCTTATCCTTATCCAGAGGAGTGGATGATTTAGTAGGTAGGGATGGATTACATCAGACCTTATCCAGAGGAGTGGATGACTTAGTAGGTAGTGATGGATTACATCAGACCTTATCCAGAGGAGTGGATGACTTAGTGGGTAGGGATGGATTACATCAGACCTTATACAGAGGAGTGGATGACTTAGTGGGTAGGGATGGATAACATCAGACCTTATCCAGAGGAGTGGATGACTTAGTGGGTAGGGATGGATTACATCAGACCTTATCCAGAGGAGTGGATGACTTAGTAGGTAGGGATGGATTACATCAGACCTTATCCAGAGGAGTGGATGACTTAGTAGGTAGGGATGGATTACATCAGACCTTATACAGAGGAGTGGATGACTTAGTGGGTAGGGATGGATTACATCAGACCTTATACAGAGGAGTGGATGACTTAGTGGGTAGGGATGGATTACATCAGACCTTATCCAGAGGAGTGGATGACTTAGTGGGTAGGGATGGATTACATCAGACCTTATACAGAGGAGTGGATGACTTAGTGGGTAGGGATGGATTACATCAGACCTTATCCAGAGGAGTGGATGACTTAGTAGGTAGGGATGGATTACATCAGACCTTATCCAGAGGAGTGGATGACTTAGTGGGTAGGGATGGATTACATCAGACCTTATCCAGAGGAGTGGATGACTTAGTAGGTAGGGATGGATTACATCAGACCTTATCCAGAGGAGTGGATGACTTAGTATGTAGGGATGGATTACATCAGACCTTATCCAGAGGAGTGGATGACTTAGTGGGTAGGGATGGATTACATCAGACCTTATCCAGAGGAGTGGATGACTTAGTAGGTAGGGATGGATTACATCAGACCTTATCCAGAGGAGTGGATGACTTAGTGGGTAGGGATGGATTACATCAGACCTTATCCAGAGGAGTGGATGACTTAGTAGGTAGGGATGGATTACATCAGACCTTATCCAGAGGAGTGGATGACTTAGTGGGTAGGGATGGATTACATCAGACCTTATCCTTATCCAGAGGAGTGGATGATTTAGTAGGTAGGGATGGATTACATCAGACCTTATCCAGAGGAGTGGATGACTTAGTAGGTAGGGATGGATTACATCAGACCTTATCCAGAGGAGTGGATGACTTAGTGGGTAGGGATGGATTACATCAGACCTTATCCTTATCCAGAGGAGTGGATGACTTAGTGGGTAGGTATGGATTACATCAGACCTTATCCAGAGGAGTGGATGACTTAGTAGGTAGGGATGGATTACATCAGACCTTATCCAGAGGAGTGGATGACTTAGTGGGTAGGGATGGATTACATCAGACCTTATCCAGAGGAGTGGATGACTTAGTAGGTAGGGATGGATTACATCAGACCTTATCCAGAGGAGTGGATGACTTAGTAGGTAGGGATGGATTACATCAGACCTTATCCAGAGGAGTGGATGACTTAGTAGGTAGGGATGGATTACATCAGACCTTATCCAGAGGAGTGGATGACTTAGTGGGTAGGGATGGATTACATCAGACCTTATCCAGAGGAGTTGATGACTTAGTAGGTAGGGATGGATTACATCAGACCTTATCCAGAGGAGTGGATGACTTAGTAGGTAGGGATGGATTACATCAGACCTTATCCAGAGGAGTGGATGACTTAGTGGGTAGGGATGGATTACATCAGACCTTATCCAGAGGAGTGGATGACTTAGTGGGTAGGGATGGATTACATCAGACCTTATCCAGAGGAGTGGATGACTTAGTGGGTAGGGATGGATTACATCAGACCTTATACAGAGGAGTGGATGACTTAGTGGGTAGGGATGGATTACATCAGACCTTATCCAGAGGAGTGGATGACTTAGTGGGTAGGGATGGATTACATCAGACCTTATACAGAGGAGTGGATGACTTAGTGGGTAGGGATGGATTACATCAGACCTTATCCAGAGGAGTGGATGACTTAGTGGGTAGGGATGGATTACATCAGACCTTATACAGAGGAGTGGATGATTTAGTGGGTAGGGATGGATTACATCAGACCTTATCCAGAGGAGTGGATGACTTAGTAGGTAGGGATGGATTACATCAGACCTTATCCAGAGGAGTGGATGACTTAGTGGGTAGGGATGGATAACATCAGACCTTATCCAGAGGAGTGGATGACTTAGTGGGTAGGGATGGATTACATCAGACCTTATCCAGAGGAGTGGATGACTTAGTAGGTAGGGATGGATTACATCAGACCTTATCCAGAGGAGTGGATGACTTAGTAGGTAGGGATGGATTACATCAGACCTTATCCAGAGGAGTGGATGACTTAGTGGGTAGGGATGGATTAAATCAGACCTTATCCAGAGGAGTGGATGACTTAGTGGGTAGGGATGGATAACATCAGACCTTATCCAGAGGAGTGGATGACTTAGTGGGTAGGGATGGATTACATCAGACCTTATACAGAGGAGTGGATGACTTAGTGGGTAGGGATGGATTACATCAGACCTTATCCAGAGGAGTGGATGACTTAGTAGGTAGGGATGGATTACATCAGACCTTATCCAGAGGAGTGGATGACTTAGTAGGTAGGGATGGATTACATCAGACCTTATCCAGAGGAGTGGATGACTTAGTAGGTAGGGATGGATTACATCAGACCTTATACAGAGGAGTGGATGACTTAGTAGGTAGGGATGGATTACATCAGACCTTATCCAGAGGAGTGGATGACTTAGTAGGTAGGGATGGATCACATCAGACCTTATCCAGAGGAGTGGATGACTTAGTGGGTAGGGATGGATTACATCAGACCTTATACAGAGGAGTGGATGACTTAGTGGGTAGGGATGGATTACATCAGACCTTATACAGAGGAGTGGATGACTTAGTGGGTAGGGATGGATAACATCAGACCTTATCCAGAGGAGTGGATGACTTAGTGGGTAGGGATGGATAACATCAGACCTTATCCAGAGGAGTGGATGACTTAGTGGGTAGGGATGGATTACATCAGACCTTATCCAGAGGAGTGGATGACTTAATGGGTAGGGATGGATTACATCAGACCTTATCCAGAGGAGTGGATGACTTAGTGGGTAGGTATGGATTACATCAGACCTTATCCAGAGGAGTGGATGACTTAGTGGGTAGGGATGGATTACATCAGACCTTATACAGAGGAGTGGATGACTTAGTGGGTAGGGATGGATTGGAGTAATGGAGTAATAAGGAGTAATAAGCAATACATCACATCTAGGTGGTGGGTTAAAGCATAGTATTGGCTTTAGTTTACGAGATTATCAGTCCCTGGCGAGGGAGGAGCTGGTTTTTACATAATGTTATTTATTTATTCTTAACAAATTTCCATTTTTGTTGTCAATTCACGCAATTAAAAAGAAAATACTTATATGTTTCCTAGCTGGACAGGCAAATGATGCCAAGTACTAAATAAAGAACCAATTGAAATTTGGCAGCTAAGATGACGACTCACGCAGTACAAAAGGATTTCATATCTTTCTGAGTTTTCTCTGATGTTTGTGGAACCACCTGCAACTGGACATGGACATTTATAAGATACCTGTTTTCCAGAATCGAGAACGATGAGAATATCATATAGTTGAAGAATCTATGGCGGTATTTTGTATAACCTGTAACATCCAGTACTGGATACAGCACATTATCTGGTTTACAATCTGTAGCTCAGTTGGAGTAGGATGCAGACCACCTCCTCTGTCCTTCTCCTAGTAGCCTAGCTGTTGCCTTTTTTTGTCTGTCAGGATGTTCATTTTCCAGCTCATAAACTACAATCCTTTGCTGTGATGATTTTTGTGATTCATTCACTCACTTTTGTCTCTCGTGATCTATTCAGTGCTCCTCTCCTTTGTCCTGCGCCCAGATATCAAACAAGTGTGAATCACCAAGCATGGGCTCAGCTAATTCATTCCCCTGTGAGGAGAACCATCCTACTGCAGTGTGAACTCGCCCTGCCGACACTATTCAGACATTGAGACCAAATACGCATTGGCCTGTTGTCTTCTTTGTGGGTTTTGTCTTCCACATTCTAGTGCCGTTTAGAGTTGAAGAACGCCAACTACAGATTAAAATGCTTGTTAGAGCATCTCAAAGACTAAATTCAAAATAGACGAGGTGAGAAACAGATTCAGTTTTACTATTGTAAAATGCAGTGATGAGAAATCACTTGTCCACATCAGGAGCCCAGGCTTTTGACATAGATGGGAGAGTTCTCGTCTCTGAATCACACGATCTTAAGATTCAGTTCGCTAAGGCACTTGTCTCTCTCTACAGTTGTCAACTACATTGGTGACCAGGGTGGGAACCTTTGGATACGCGCTATGGGGCTCGGGCACACGAATGCTTCCTAGGGAGACGGGGGGATACTGAAGCATGCATTGACGAACGTTCTACTGTCTCCATCAGAGGCTTTGGCATGGATAAAAAAAGCTCTCATTTCTGGACTGCAACACTGTAGGATTATACCTCCCACGGTACTTCTCTCTCTATATGCAGTACATTGATTGGTAGGTTACACTATATTTAGATACTTCAAATATGCCTGAGACACCTTTGCTATTTGTCTCCATACTCAATAAAGGGTGATACACAAAATGTGATTGTCACGCCCTGGTCTTTGTATTTTGTGTTTTCTTTATTATTTTGGTCAGGCCAGGGTGTGACATGGGTGATTATGTGTTTGTCTTGTCTAGGTTTTTTTTGTAGATAATGGGTTTGTGTTTAGTAGAGTAGTCTAGGTAAGTCTATGGTTGCCTAGAGTGGTTCTCAATCAGAGGCAGGTGTTTATCGTTGTCTCTGATTGGGAACCATATTTAGGCAGCCATATTCTTTGAGTGTTTTGTGGGTGATTGTTCCTGTCTCTGTGTTTGTTGCACCAGATAGGGCTGTTTTGGGGTTTCACGGTTTTGGTATAGTGTTTGTATTTTTCATCTTTTATTAAAGATGTTTCTGAATAACCACGCTGCATTTTGGTCCTCCTCTCTTTCAATAGAAGAAAGCCGTGATGGTGTTCTTTGCTTGAATGTATATGCATGAAACATACATGATGGAAAACATGTCTCACACTCAGTCATAGTTAGCAGTAGAATAATGGATTGGCAAGAATTTGGCACGGTCAACTTCCAGTCAGAAAGTTAGGCTAATCATTTAAAGCACCTAAATATACTCACCTTCACTGAACATTTAGTATTTGAATCTCAAACATTAATTTCCCAACTGGTTGTTCTATAATCCTGCAGCCTCTTTATCATTGTCCATATCTTATATTCCAATGCATCCAACATTACGCATGTCCACCATGGTGTGGACTCATCTGACAACTCCTCTGGTTTAGAAATCAAACTCTAGTCATCTCATTGGAGAGCACATTGTCTACATTTTCCCCAGCTGTTTTTAGAGAAGATTGTATTGCAAGGTACGCTACCTGACGCACCTAGTTAAAGTTTAAATTCAAAATAAATACATGTGTAGGATATGCTGTGTTGGCTAGTATGCAGCTGGATACATGACACATCTTTCTATCTGCTTTTATTGGGGTTTCCATGCAAGCTATATTATTGCATTGGTCTTTGAGCCAGCAGCTAGTTGCTTGAAATGAGACATATAATCATGTCAAAACATGGTTGAAAAATGTGATTATCTAACAGAGAGATGGCTAATGAAACACTAGGCCCTGAGCAGGCAAACTGACATTTACAGTAGCTGGCTAGGCTAGTCAAACCGTAACATTAGCTAAATGGTCAACAGAGTTAGCTCTTCATACCATCAATACCATTCGTATTGTATGCTGCATACTGTATGTCAAGTGCACTCAAAAACAGATATTTATCTTATTTCAGTCTTTGGGAGCTCATCACACACATACAGAAAGCAGCTCACGTTTTCATTTGAGGATGTGTACATCGCAGATAGAAGCAGGCCATTGGCTGCCTTCATCACAAGGGGTACGTGCGGGAGTTCTGATTGGCAGCAGTTCTCTCAATGGGGATGGATGAACTTCATGTTTTTTGGCTTTGGCCCACCACCTAATCAACTATGTGTCAATGGAGAGGTATGACAATACACCCAGACCGGACCATTCTCTAAGGGCTGTTCCCACAATGCATTGGGCCTTCCGCTTCATCATGCACTCTGTAGGAAGATCTCAACTCCTCACGTCCTCTTTCATCTCCTCCTCAAAACACATTGGATGAGAAAGCCAGAGGTCCCTCCCTTTGACCTTCTCCTCCAATGAGTTCTCAGTTGTACCCCTCCAGCCCCTATGCCGTCACCATCGCCTAGCAACTGGCCCTGGCTGCCTAGCAACAGCCATAACCATACCGCTGTAGGAGGGGAGATGGCTCTTTGTCAATGGTAGAGGACACGTCACTCATGTGTGATGTCATCGGTGCCCTGTTAGCGCTGTGACCATCCCACTTGGTGAGGATCTCTCTACACAAGGGGGTGCTAGTAGTGTGTGGCAACATGTGCTCACTATATAAGGCCTGCAGCTATGTGAGTGACGTACATTCCTCCCCATTGCACATCACTGAGATTGAGCACTGCATACATGCAGGACTACGCAGGTACATGAATGTATATGCATACACTCAAACATGCAAACACGCAGAAACAAATATCAATTCTACAAAACTGCACACACACACACCCATTCAAGCAGTGCTATTGAGTGTTTGAGTGGAGGTCCTTTCCCTGTCAGAGAGCTGCTCTGGCTCTGAGAGAGTGTAGAAAGAGAGAAATAGGAGGAAGAGAGGAGGAGGGATGAGAGGCACTCCCAGGCCTCTGTGTGGGTGATAGGGTCTACTCCATGTCCCCAGGCCCACAGCTCTTCACACAGGAGCCATCCACAGGCCCAATTAAAACTGCATTAATCACAACCCACTGGCAGTAGACAGACACAGACACCTGACCCAGCCCGCTGCAGCACATCCACCACCCACACATCAATATGCATATTACACACACACACACACACACACACACACACACACACACACACACACACACACACACACACACACACACACACACACACACACACACACACACACACACACACACACACACACACACACACACACACACACACACACACACACACACACACACACACACACACACACACACACACACACACACACACACACACACACACAGTGTAACAACACAACTACATTGACCCACCAGTGTTCATGTAGGTTCATGCATCACCATCTTTGGACCCAAGTGTGTGATCTCTAGTGAGAGTATGCATCTTAAAGGTCACCGACAGTAAGTCAATGACAGCAGGTCTTTTAGTCCTATGTGAGTGACTCATACAAGGATGTAGAACACTAGGTGAGATGGCGAACACTGGTATGTGAAGGACATTGGAAGCAGGTCACAGTGAAAGCACGACAAGGCCTGGAAGGACAGCTCTCTGTGAAGGTCAAAGGCATCAGTCAAGTGTGCTAGGGTGAGACAGAGATAGATGGACGGCCATAAGCGCCACCGCTGGGGAATTGAAGGGATCTAATGAGGATCATAGTCAAAGACAACAGCAGCCAGTTATCTAACCAGCCATCTGGACCTTACAGGCCTGGATGTGCTGCTGTGGAGTCGCTCACTCTATCACTCACTCTGCACAAACAGGGAGGGGAGAGGGGATGAGGAGAGGGAGCGAGAGCGAGGGAAAGAGAGAGGAGAGAGGGAGAGAGAATGAGACAGAGAGAGAGAATGGGTAGAAAGTGTTTACAGAGGAGAGTTGACAGAGTGCTGTAATGGGACTGTTTTTCCGTTGCATCGACCTGGTGTGAGCCTTTAGGGCAGGTGGTGTGAGGTGCTAATCAAGCCCAGCTAGTGAGCTATTTTCAGGCGTTGCCCACCGGGGCTGCTCCTGCCAGGTAGACAACTTGTACGGCTGCTCTCCATGTGAGCTGGAAAATACCTTGTGGCTGTCCTAGCCTTGTTGCTGCAGTTCTCCTGACCTCAGAGTCATCAGTACACACTCCACTGCTTTCACTGTGCTTGTTAGTATTCACCCTGGACAGGACCATAGCAGCTAAGGCCAGTTTAACTAGAGTGGAATATCACTACAGTTGCCTAACAAGCCATTCAGAAGTCATTGCTACATTCATTACAACTGCCACACCCAGGAAAACATGAATTGAGACTATGCATTCATTTTATTAAGGGGTTCCTATGATCTATCATACCATGTTTTGTTTTACACACTGTCATGTCCAAATTGTACCATTTGTAACCTTATTTTGATATATTCATTGTATGGATTGAATCCCCGAGCTGACAAGGTAAAAATCTGCCGTTCTGTCCCTGAGCAAGGCAGTTAACCCACTGTTTCTCGGGCGCCGAAGACGTGGAGGTCGGTTAAGTCAGCCCCCCGCACTTCTCTGAGTCAGAGGGGTTGGGTTAAATGCGGAAGACACATTTCAGTTGAATTCATTCAGTTGGTCAACTGACTAGGTATCCCCCTTTCCCTTTATATTCTACTATTGCTTCTCCTGTTTGGTATTAATACAAATGTGAAGACAATTAACTTTAACAATCCCCAGAGTGACAAAGAGCAAATCTGGTGTAAGAAAAGTTCTCCATCACGTAGCCTTCATCTATCAAGGCCTCAGTGGTAGAATATGAGGGAAAGGAAATGAGGAGAGGAAGCTTCACCAGGCGATTGGGGCACAGACATGGATCCCTACTGGTCACATGAGCTCTCGGGCCAGGCCACACCAGGCGCTAGTGTCACATGACCTCCTCAGCATAAGGCTTTTCCTGTTTCACCCTCTGTGTTTGGGAGAGAGGGAGAGTACAGCTACTCCAGGGGCACTGCTCAGAGAAAGAGACATTTTAAAACAAGACAATCAGCTTCCTTTTACACAACAGCAGTTTAAGGATGGATCCTACAGTGGCAGCCGGCAGGAGGGAGTCTAAGTGTGTGTGTGTTTATAAAATATATGTTTTACACCTAGACTGAAGCAACAACATAGACAGAGATATAGAGAATGACAAAGTGAGAGGATATACAGAGTCACAAAGACAGGAGAAATATAAAGTGAGAGAGCGAGATCGAGAGCGAGAGAGAGCAGGAGAGAGAGAACGAGAGAGAGAGCGAGCGAGAGAGAGTGAGAGAGAGAGAGAGCGAGCGAGAGAGAGAGAGAGAGCGAGAGAGAGAGAGTGCGGGAGAGAGAGAGCGAGAGAGAGAGCAAGCGAGAGAGAGAGCGAGAGAGAGTGAGAGAGAGAGCGAGAGAGAGTGAGAGAAAGAGAGAGCGAGAGAGCGAGAGAGCGAGAGAGAGTGAGAGCGAGCGAGTGAGAGAGAGAGCGAGAGAGAGAAAGAGAGAGAGAGCGAGCAAGCGAGAGAGAGAGAGAGAGAGAGAGCGAGAGAGAGAGAGCGAGAGAGAGAGATGCGAATAAACATGTGCTACTGTCGGTCTGGCCCAGAGCAGGTTGACACGTTTACATAAACACAGGTGGAGTGAGCTACTCTCCCATATTAAAAGTGTGTGTGTGTGTGTGTAGAGCTTCCCGAATAAAGCTTGACTATGTAAGGAGGATCCGAGACTGTCATTTTCATAGTGATGAGTAAACACTGGTGTCCCTGTAGCTTTCACAGACACAGAGAACAGACACACACACACACACACACACACACACACACACACACACACACACACACACACACACACACACACACACACACACACACACACACACACACACACACACACACACACACACACACACACACACACACACACACACACACACACACAACACAGTATCTTTGATCTGCCTCTCCTCAACAACACTCAACTCCAGTCCAGCAGGTCACGACAAATGCCCAGTCCTGCAGGTCATGACAAATGCCCAGTCCTGCAGGTCATGACAGATGCCCAGTCCTGCAGGTCATGACAGATGCCCAGTCCTGCAGGTCATGACAGATGCCCAGTCCTGCAGGTCATGACAGATTCCCAGTCCTGCAGGTCATGACAGATGCCCAGTCCTGCAGGTCATGACAGATGCCCAATCCTGCAGGTCATGACAGATTCCCAGTCCTGCAGGTCATGACAGATGCCCAGTCCTGCAGGTCATGACAGATTCCCAGTCCTGCAGGTCATGACAGATGCCCAGTCCTGCAGGTCATGACAGATGCCCAGTCCTGCAGGTCATGACAGATTCCCAGTCCTGCAGGTCACAACAGATGCCCAGTCCTGCAGGTCATGACAGATTCCCAGTCCTGCAGGTCACAACAGATGCCCAGTCCTGCAGGTCATGACAGATTCCCAGTCCTGCTGGTCACGACAGATGCCCAGTCCTGCAGGTCACGATAGATGCCCAGTCCTGCAGGTCATGACAGATGCCCAGTCCTGCAGGTCATGACAGATTCCCAGTCCCAAATCGACCCCATTCCCCTAGGAACGTGTTGTGTAGGCTAGTTTTGAGTCCTGCGGATATTGCCATGTTGGGATTGGACACTTCTCCTATCCCACTCTGAGCATTTAGGCTATAGTTTCTGTACATATTGAGGTGGTACAGTACCAACTCACCACAACCCTTATAGGTTGAATGTAAACAAACTCTAAAATAATTGTTTACTGTAGTTCTGTAATGGACCAATATACCTTTGTCCCTTTATTGACACAAAGCTGTGCCCCAGTAGGTTTAGAAAGCTAAAACAAACGGACTCTCCTCTAAATAGACAATAAACAAGCAAGAAAGCTGTACGTGCTGAATGAGTACATCTATATCTGTTCGGTTTTCACTGTCAGGTTAGCATGTTTGTCTGTGCTTAGCCTTTGGTGGGCAGGTGAATGACAGGCTCTCTGACTGTATCCAGGCACACTGGGGTTACTAACAGAGACTGCACTCATTGGCTAATTATCTGTTTTCCTGGAAGAGGAGACATGACACACTAACAGGGAAGGAGGGGGACAACAGGCCCTCAAAGCTACAATCAATTCATTAGCTTCCCAGATAACAGGAGGATAGTAGGCTTGGGTGGTATACCGTATATACCGTATACCGGGGTATTTGAAATAGTCACAGGATGGATTTTCAATACCGTCAATACAGTTTAAACTATTTCTTTGAAGTTTTCAATACATTTAAATATTTGTAGACACGTTTTAAGTAAATACATGCAGTGAATGTGTGCAATACGTTAGGAGATAAAGCAGATTGCGTTCTTCATTAGTTCCCCAGAACAGTCACATGTTTGTTTGTAAATAGCACAAAGGGAGAAAGCAAGAGCTGATGAGACCAGCGGTGTATTGACATGGGTCGCGTTTTATTATGAAGGTCAACAGTGTATTTTTTTACTTCAATAGAGTGATCAGGGACGTGCAACAATAGTTTTCTCTCGGCAGAAAATAGCTTAGTTTTCATCAGATGACAACAGAAGTGCAACACTATTTGGCTAGCAGCCACGCAAGTAAATTAGCTTCATGAAAAAGCAAGGTCTTTTTGAGCAAAAACGACACATGGCCATCCTATGTCTAATGTTTTTCATAGAACGAATGTAGCCAGCTATGTTCCCTAATGTTTTGTCTAAAGTTAATCTGGTATTCTAAACGGAGAAAAAGAAAAGTATCTACACATCTGTCAGAGCAACAACCTGTAGTAAATAATCTGATCTGTCAGAGCAACAACCTGTAGTAAATAATCTGATCTGTCAGAGCTACAACCTGTAGTAAATAATCTGATCTGTCAGAGCTACAACCTGTAGTAAATAATCTGATCTGTCAGAGCTACAACCTGTAGTAAATAATCTGATCTGTCAGAGCTACAACCTGTAGTAAATAATCTGATCTGTCAGAGCTGCAACCTGTAGTAAATACTCTGATCTGTCAGAGCTACAACCTGTAGTAAATAATCTGATCTGTCAGAGCAACAACCTGTAGTAAATACTCTGATCTGTCAGAGCAACAACCTGTAGTAAATACTCTGATCTGTCAGAGCAACAACCTGTAGTAAATACTCTGATCTGTCAGAGCAACAACCTGTAGTAAATACTCTGATCTGTCAGAGCAACAACCTGTAGTAAATACTCTGATCTGTCAGAGCAACAACCTGTAGTAAATAATCTGATCTGTCAGAGCTACAACCTGTAGTAAATAATCTGATCTGTCAGAGCTACAACCTGTAGTAAATAATCTGATCTGTCAGAGCTACAACCTGTAGTAAATAATCTGATCTGTCAGAGCTACAACCTGTAGTAAATAATCTGATCTGTCAGAGCTACAACCTGTAGTAAATACTCTGATCTGTCAGAGCAACAACCTGTAGTAAATACTCTGATCTGTCAGAGCAACAACCTGTAGTAAATACTCTGATCTGTCAGAGCAACAACCTGTAGTAAATACTCTGATCTGTCAGAGCAACAACCTGTAGTAAATACTCTGATCTGTCAGAGCAACAACCTGTAGTAAATACTCTGATCTGTCAGAGCAACAACCTGTAGTAAATAATCTGATCTGTCAGAGCTACAACCTGTAGTAAATAATCTGATCTGTCAGAGCTACAACCTGTAGTAAATAATCTGATCTGTCAGAGCTACAACCTGTAGTAAATAATATGATCTGTCAGAGCTACAACCTGTAGTAAATACTCTGATCTGTCAGAGCTACAACCTGTAGTAAATACTCTGATCTGTCAGAGCTACAACCTGTAGTAAATACTCTGATCTGTCAGAGCTACAACCTGTAGTAAATAATCTGATCTGTCAGAGCTACAACCTGTAGTAAATAATCTGATCTGTCAGAGCTACAACCTGTAGTAAATAATCTGATCTGTCAGAGCTACAACCTGTAGTAAATAATATGATCTGTCAGAGCTACAACCTGTAGTAAATACTCTGATCTGTCAGAGCTACAACCTGTAGTAAATACTCTGATCTGTCAGAGCTACAACCTGTAGTAAATACTCTGATCTGTCAGAGCTACAACCTGTAGTAAATAATCTGATCTGTCAGAGCTACAACCTGTAGTAAATAATCTGATCTGTCAGAGCTACAACCTGTAGTAAATAATCTGATCTGTCAGAGCTACAACCTGTAGTAAATAATCTGATCTGTCAGAGCTACAACCTGTAGTAAATAATCTGATCTGTCAGAGCTACAACCTGTAGTAAATCCTCTGATCTGTCAGAGCTACAACCTGTAGTAAATACTCTGATCTGTCAGAGCTACAACCTGTAGTAAATACTCTGATCTGTCAGAGCTACAACCTGTAGTAAATAATCTGATCTGTCAGAGCTACAACCTGTAGTAAATACTCTGATCTGTCAGAGCTACAACCTGTAGTAAATAATCTGATCTGTCAGAGCTACAACCTGTAGTAAATAATCTGATCTGTCAGAGCTACAACCTGTAGTAAATAATCTGATCTGTCAGAGCTACAACCTGTAGTAAATAATCTGATCTGTCAGAGCTACAACCTGTAGTAAATAATCTGATCTGTCAGAGCTACAACCTGTAGTAAATAATCTGATCTGTCAGAGCTACAACCTGTAGTAAATACTCTGATCTGTCAGAGCAACAACCTGTAGTAAATACTCTGATCTGTCAGAGCAACAACCTGTAGTAAATACTCTGATCTGTCAGAGCAACAACCTGTAGTAAATACTCTGATCTGTCAGAGCAACAACCTGTAGTAAATACTCTGATCTGTCAGAGCAACAACCTGTAGTAAATAATCTGATCTGTCAGAGCTACAACCTGTAGTAAATAATCTGATCTGTCAGAGCTACAACCTGTAGTAAATAATCTGATCTGTCAGAGCTACAACCTGTAGTAAATAATCTGATCTGTCAGAGCTACAACCTGTAGTAAATAATCTGATCTGTCAGAGCTACAACCTGTAGTAAATACTCTGATCTGTCAGAGCTACAACCTGTAGTAAATAATCTGATCTGTCAGAGCTACAACCTGTAGTAAATAATATGATCTGTCAGAGCTACAACCTGTAGTAAATACTCTGATCTGTCAGAGCTACAACCTGTAGTAAATACTCTGATCTGTCAGAGCTACAACCTGTAGTAAATAATCTGATCTGTCAGAGCTACAACCTGTAGTAAATAATCTGATCTGTCAGAGCTACAACCTGTAGTAAATAATCTGATCTGTCAGAGCTACAACCTGTAGTAAATAATCTGATCTGTCAGAGCTACAACCTGTAGTAAATACTCTGATCTGTCAGAGCTACAACCTGTAGTAAATAATCTGATCTGTCAGAGCTACAACCTGTAGTAAATAATCTGATCTGTCAGAGCTGCAACCTGTAGTAAATAATCTGATCTGTCAGAGCTACAACCTGTAGTAAATAATATGATCTGTCAGAGCTACAACCTGTAGTAAATACTCTGATCTGTCAGAGCTACAACCTGTAGTAAATACTCTGATCTGTCAGAGCTACAACCTGTAGTAAATACTCTGATCTGTCAGAGCTACAACCTGTAGTAAATAATCTGATCTGTCAGAGCTACAACCTGTAGTAAATAATCTGATCTGTCAGAGCTACAACCTGTAGTAAATAATCTGATCTGTCAGAGCTACAACCTGTAGTAAATAATCTGATCTGTCAGAGCTACAACCTGTAGTAAATAATCTGATCTGTCAGAGCTACAACCTGTAGTAAATCCTCTGATCTGTCAGAGCTACAACCTGTAGTAAATACTCTGATCTGTCAGAGCTACAACCTGTAGTAAATACTCTGATCTGTCAGAGCTACAACCTGTAGTAAATAATCTGATCTGTCAGAGCTACAACCTGTAGTAAATACTCTGATCTGTCAGAGCTACAACCTGTAGTAAATAATCTGATCTGTCAGAGCTACAACCTGTAGTAAATAATCTGATCTGTCAGAGCTGCAACCTGTAGTAAATAATCTGATCTGTCAGAGCTACAACCTGTAGTAAATACTCTGATCTGATGCTGCGCTGTCGGCTGATAGAATGCAAGTTCCTGAATTCTGGTCCGAGTGGAGAAGTGCAGCTGAAGCACATAATTAGTCTGAGGGCGAGTAAAAATTACAATAAGAAGCATTTTGTGTTTACAAAACGCAGTAAGAGATTTCTTATGCATTTTATCTATCCTGCGTGACAAATGAAGAATTCTGTGTTAACCCGGCCCCTAAGTTTAACTTGCAAGTTATCTAAGTAAGTTACTGAATTATTAAGGTGACGTGGCATAATATTTGGTAAGCTTTCTGTTTAAGAAGTCAAAGCCCTTTGGATGAGTTTCAACACTGCTATCTTTTGATTTCCTTGCGTTTTTGTTCTCAGTCTTCTGCTCCTCCTCATCTTCTATGAGCAGAGCAGGCAGTCCCATTGCCCTAGCGACTCCAGACTCCACCCAGACACAGCGTGTAGCCTACACATGCTGCTCCAGAGCCAGTACCGTCTTTCCTTCAGACAAGCACAGGTCAAAACCTTGTTCATTTGCACAATGTCTCTCGTTCACAATATCTCTCATTCACATTCGCTTATAAATGTCCAAACTCAACAAACATGAGATTGAGCAGCTCGTACCTAAATACTGTATGTATAAAACACAACAAACATGACATTGAGCAGCTCCTACCTATATACTGTATGTATAAAACACAACAAACATGACATTGAGCAGCTCCTACCTATATACTGTATGTATAAAACACAACAAACATGACATTGAGCAGCTCCTACCTATATACTGTATGTATAAAACACAACAAACATGACATTGAGCAGCTCCTACCTATATACTGTATGTATAAAACACAGCAAACATGACATTGAGCAGCTCCTACCTACATTTACATTACATTTAAGTCATTTAGCAGACGCTCTTATCCAGAGCGACTTACAAATTGGTGCATTCACCTTATGACATCCAGTGGAACAACCACTTTACAATAGTGCATCTAAATATTTTAAGGGGGGGGAGGGGGTGAGAAGGATTACTTTATCCTATCCTAGGTATTCCTTAAAGAGGTGGGGTTTCAGGTGTCTCCGGAAGGTGGTGATTGACTCCGCTGTCCTGGCGTCGTGAGGGAGTTTGTTCCACCATTGGGGAGCCAGAGCAGCGAACAGTTTTGACTGAGCTGAGCGGGAACTGTACTTCCTCAGTGGTAGGGAGGCGAGCAGGCCAGAGGTGGATGAACGCAGTGCCCTTATTTGGGTGTAGGGCCTGATCAGAGCCTGGAGGTACTGAGGTGCCGTTCCCCTCACAGCTCCGTAGGCAAGCACCATGGTCTTGTAGCGGATGCGAGCTTCAACTGGAAGCCAGTGGAGAGAGCGGAGGAGCGGGGTGACGTGAGAGAACTTGGGAAGGTTGAACACTAGACGGGCTGCGGCGTTCTGGATGAGTTGTAGGGGTTTAATGGCACAGGCAGGGAGCCCAGCCAACAGCGAGTTGCAGTAATCCAGACGGGAGATGACAAGTGCCTGGATTAGGACCTGCGCCGCTTCCTGTGTGAGGCAGGGTCGTACTCTGCGGATGTTGTAGAGCATGAACCTACAGGAACGGGCCACCGCCTTGATGTACCTATATACTGTATGTATAAAACACAACAAACATGACATTGTGTCACGCCTTGGTCATTGTATTTTGTGTTTTTGTTATATAGTTGGGTAGGCCAGGGTGTGACATGGGTTTATATGTTGTTTTTCGTATTGGGGTTTGCAGTATTTGGGATCGCGGCTAATTAGGGGTGTTGTATAGGCTTGGCTGCCTGAGGCGATTCTCAATTGGAGTCAGGTGCTTATCGTTGTCTCTGATTGGGAACCGTATTTAGGTAGCCTGAGTTCGCTTTGTATTTTGTGGGTGTTTGTTCCTGTCTCTGTGTTGTAGTCACCAGATAGGCTGTAATTAGTTTCCGTTTCGTTTGTTGTTTTCTTATATCAGTTATG
The DNA here is from genome assembly GCF_021184085.1 of Oncorhynchus gorbuscha. Taxonomy (NCBI): domain Eukaryota; kingdom Metazoa; phylum Chordata; class Actinopteri; order Salmoniformes; family Salmonidae; genus Oncorhynchus; species Oncorhynchus gorbuscha. The sequence goes on along the minus strand of NC_060179.1, from coordinate 69,248,076 downwards.
TCATGTACCGTTTTCATTCATTAAAGTCATGAGTAACCTACACGCTGCATTTCGGTCTGACTCTCTTCTTACAACAGACGAACGTCGTTACAGAAACACCCACCACTCACAGACCGAGCAGTGTGTAAGCTGGCAGGATCTAAAGGAGGACGTTATGGACAGCAGAAGCATGGATTATACGACGTGGGAAGAAATCGACAGGTGGGCGGCCGACCCAGAGAGAGTGCAGGCGCCCGCCTGGGATTCGCTTCAGCAGTGCGAAGAGGGCTACAGGCGAATCGAGTCAAAGAAAAAGACACGCCGGAAAACGGAGAGGCGCTGGTTTAAACAGGCAGCGACAGCTGGAGCAGCAAAGGGAGGATGAATTATTCGGAGAATGGACATGGGAAGACGTGTTGGATGGTAAAGGTTGTTACACTTGGCCGGAAGAGATCGCCTCCCATGGGAACAGGTGGAGGCACTAAGGAGAGCAGAGGCAGCGGGAGATAGGAGCCGACGATACGAGGGAACACGGTTGGCAAGGAAGCCGGAAAGGCAGCCCGAAAAAATTATTGGGGGGGGGGCTAGAGGGGAGAATAGTTATGCCAGGTAGGAGACCTGCGCATACTCCCTGTGCTCACCGTTGGGCTAGAGAGACCGGGCAGGCACCGTGTTATGCTATGGAGCGCACAGTGTTTTCAGTGCGGGAGCATAGCCCGGTGCGGCACATACCAGCTCTTCCTATTGGCCGGGCTAGAGTGGGCATCGAGCGCTCAAGAGCTCCAGTGCGCCTGCACGGTCCGGTCTATCCAGAGCCACCTCTACACACCAGTCCTCCGGTAGCAGCTCCCCGCACCAGGCTTCCTGTGCGTGTCCTCGATCCAGTACTACCAGTTCCAGCACCACGCACCAGGCTTCCAGTGCGCCTCGCCTGTTCAGCGCAGCCAGCGCTTTTCTCCTCTCCTGCGCTGTCGGAGTCTCCCGCCTGTTTAGCGCAGCCAGAGCCTTTCTCCTCTCCTGCTCCCAGTCTGCCCAGCGCGGCCAGTGCTCCCAGTCTGCCCAGTGCGCCTCGCCTGTTCAGCGCAGCCAGAGCTTTTCTCTTCTCCTGCGCTGTCGGAGTCTCCCGCCTGTTTAGCGCAGCCAGAGCCTTTCTCCTCTCCTGCTCCCAGTCTGCCCAGCGCGGCCAGTGCTCCCAGTCTGCCCAGCGCGGCCAGTGCTCCCAGTCGGCCCAGCGCGGCCAGTGCTCCCAGTCGGCCCAGCGCGGCCAGTGCTCCTAGTCGGCCCAGCGCGGCCAGTGCTCCCAGTCTGCCCAGCGCGGCCAGTGCTCCCAGTCTGCCCAGCGTGGCCAGTGCTCCCAGTCTGCCCAGCGCGGCCAGTGCTCCCAGTCAGCCCAGCGCCGCCAGTGCTCCCAGTCTGCCCAGCGCCGCCAGTCTGCCCAGCGCCGCCAGTCTGCCCAGCGCCGCCAGTCTGCCCAGCGCGGCCAATGCTCCCAGTCTGCCCAGCGCGGCCAGTGCTCCCAGTCTGCCCAGCGCCGCCAGTGCTCCCAGTCTGCCCAGCGCCGCCAGTCTGCCCAGCGCCGCCAGTCGGCCCAGCGTCGCCAGTCTGCCAGGATCCGCCAGAAGTGCCAGTCTGCCAAGATCCGCCAGAAGTGCCAGTCTGCCAAGATCTTCTAGATCGGCCAGACAACCTGAATCATCCAGTTCCACCAGCCAGCCAGGATTTACCGGAGCCTACTACCTGCCTGAGCTTCCTCTCAGTACTGGGCTTCCTCTCAGTACTGCGCTTCCTCTCAGTACTGGGCTTTCTCTCAGTACCGGGCTTCCCCTCAGTCCTGGGCTGCTTCGGTCCCGAGCTGCCCCTCTGTCCCGAGCTGCCCCTCTGTCCTGAGATGCCCCTCTGTCCTGAGATGCCCCTCTGTCCTGAGATGCCCCTCTGTCCCGAGCTGCCCCTCTGTCCCGAGCTGCCCCTCTGTCCTGAGATGCCCCTCTGTCCCGAGCTGCCCCTCTGTCCCGAGCTGCCCCTCTGTCCCGAGCTGCCCCTCAGTTATGTGGGGATCTGGGTGAGGACTATTAGGCCATGGTCGGCGGAGAAGGTGGATGATCCCAGGACGCGAAGGGGAGGAATACGACATTAATGGAGTGGGGTCCACGTCCCGCGCCAGAACCGCCACCATGGACAGACGCCCACCCGGACCCTCCCTATGCTCTTGAGGTGCGTCCGGGAGTCCGCACCTTAGGGGGGGGGGGTTCTGTCACGCCTTGGTCATTGTATTTTGTGTTTTTGTTATATGGTTGGGTAGGCCAGGGTGTGACATGGGTTTATATGTTGTTTTTCGTATTGGGGATTGTAGTATTTGGGATCGCGGCTAATTAGGGGTGTTGTAAAGGCTTGGCTGCCTGAGGCGATTCTCAATTGGAGTCAGGTGCTTATCGTTGTCTCTGATTGGGAACCGTATTTAGGTAGCCTGAGTTCGCTTTGTATTTTGTGGGTGTTTGTTCCTGTCTCTGTGTTGTAGTCACCAGATAGGCTGTAATTAGTTTCCGTTTCGTTTGTTGTTTTCTTATATCAGTTATTTCATGTACCGTTTTCATTCATTAAAGTCATGAGTAACCTACACGCTGCATTTCGGTCTGACTCTCTTCTTACAACAGACGAACGTCGTTACACATTGAGCAGCTCCTACCTATATACTGTATGTATAACTTCATTAGCTGGATTGACAGTCTTTGCAATATTATCATACCCAATAGACGTTTTTTGGCGCCCTCCTTTGTACTTAGCAGGTAATACCGTATATCCCAGTATGAGAGGACAGTATGATGATATGAAAACTGCCCAACCCTCGAGGAAATAACACACTATTTGCTCTAATGAGTCCATGATAGCAATGCTAAAAGAAGGCTAGAGCCACTGAATAGGGGGTAGTCAGCAAAAAAACAGGGTGAAAAAGGTTGGTCTACGACCACTAGCTAACCGTTGCCTTCATAAACAAAAACAATCAGACACTGTGCTTCACTCACAAGATCTAAATTAGCCAGGAGCCATAGAGGAAAACTGAACAACATAGCTGGGTGTGTGTACTGTACTAGACTTTACTGTTATCATACTTTACTATACTATACTGATATCATACTGTACTATACTGTTATCATACTGTACTATACTGATATCATACTATACTGCACTTTCATCATACTGTACTATAATATATTGTTATCATACTGTACTGTACTGTTGCCATACTGTACTATATTGTTCTGTTATCATACTGTATTATAATATATTGTTATCATACTGTCCTACCTACAGTGGTATCATACTGTACTCTACTGTTATCACACTGTACTATACAAGACTGTTATCCTACTGTACTATAATATATTGTTATCATACTCTCCTATACTATAGTGGTATCATAGTGTACTGTACTCTAATCATACTGTAATATACTGTTATCTGAAATTATAACGTACTATACTGTTGTCGTACTATACTGTTATCATACTGTACTATACTGTACTGTTATCATATTGTACTATAATATATTGGTATCATACTGTACTATACTATACCATCATCATACTGTACTGTAGTACACTATACTGTTATCATACTGTACTATAATGTTATCATACTGTAATATACTATACTGTTATCGTAATGTACTATAATGTTATCATACTGTACTATACTGTTATCATGGTGTACTATACTGGTCATGCTGTACTATAATGGTATCATACTGTACTTTACTATATTGTTATCATACTGTACTATACTATTATCATATTGTACCGTACTATACTGATATCATACTGTACTATACGGTTATCATGCTGTACAATAATGTTATCATACTGTACTATACTGTTACCATACTGTACTAAATTATTATCATACTGTACCGTACTATACTGATATCATACTGTACTTTACGGAGCATCATACTGTACTATACTGTTATCATACTGTACCGTACTATACTGATATAATACTGTACTTTACTGTTATCATACTCTACTATACTGTTATCATACTGTACCGTACTATACTGGTAGCATACTGTACTTTACTGTTATCATACTGTACTTTACTGTTATCATACTGTACTATACTGTTATCATACTGTAGTGTACTGATATCATACTGTACATTACGGTTATCATACTGTACTTTACTGTTATCATACTGTACTATACTGTTATCGTGCTGTACTATACTGGTATCATACTGTACTATACGGTTATCATACTGCACTATACTGTTATCATACTGTACCGTACTATACTGATATCATACTGTACTATACTGTTATCATACTGTACCATAGTATACTGTTATCATACTGTACTATACTGTTATCATACTGTACTATACTATATTGGTATGTCAGAGTCTGTATGTCACTGAGTCTGACCAACATAATCCACTGCAGTGTACACACCCTTAGCTCTGAGCTATCAACATAACCCTGGCCTGTACACAACTCGATAAAGATGCTTTGGTCTTTCGGCGCTTGGTCCTGACAGTCATAGTGTTAAGAGGTTAGGCTTGACGCGGTGAGGCCCAATAGAGCCTTTGCCTATAGTGTGTTTAATGAAGACATCATTGTCACCCTGAAACCTTCCACTCTGTGGCTGTGTGTGTGTGTGTGTGTGTGTGTGTGTGTGTGTGTGTGTGTGTGTGTGTGTGTGTGTGTGTGTGTGTGTGTGTGTGTGTGTGTGTGTGTGTGTGTGTGTGTGTGTGTGTGTGCGTGCGCGCGTGCGAGAGAGAGAGAGAGAGAGAGAGAGAGAGAGAGAGAGAGAGAGAGAGAGAGAGAGAGAGAGAGAGAGAGAGAGAGAGAGAGAGAGAGCGAGAGAGAGAGAGCGAGAGCGAGAGAGGACTACATGTGCTGGTATCAATCACACATCCTCAGCCAGAATTGTGCCATAGAGCCAGACTGCCCAATTAGTACTGGCCCCGAGGATCAGTCTGCACTAAGCCTAGCGACAGCAGGCCTTTGGTACCCACAGGATTTACCATGGAATGACAGACAGACGGACGGGACGGACGGACGGACGGACGGACGGACGGACGGACGGACGGACGGACGGACTGACAGACGGACAGACTGACAGACGGACAGACTGACAGACGGGACAGAAAGAGACCGACAGAGAGAGACAGAGAGAGACAGACAGACGGACAGACAGAGGGGACAGACAGATGGACAGACAGAGAGAGACAGACAGAGGGGACAGACAGACACAGGGAGAGAGAGACAGAGACAGACAGACACAGGGAGAGACAGACAGAGGGGACAGACAGACACAGGGAGAGAGAGACAGAGACAGACAGACACAGGGAGAGACAGACAGAGGGGAAAGACAGACACAGACAGAGACAAACAGAGGGGACAGACAGACACAGGGAGAGACAGACAGAGGGAACAGACAGACACAGGGAGAGTCACAGAGGGGACAGACAGACACAGGGAGAGACAGACAGACACAGGGAGAGAGAGACAGGGAGAAATGGAGTAAAGTAGGATAGAAGGGCTTTTATGGAGGTGAGGCATTTCCTGTAACTCATCCCATCTTTTTCTCTTTTATTTTGCTATGATGTAACAGCAGCTCCATTTCAGAGAATCCACTTCACTAATCAATGTACCTCCCTCCCTCCTTCACTCTCTCCCTTCTATATACTGTATCTCTCTCCCTCTCTATCTCCTTCACTCTCTCAAATACCCCAAATTCCTAAAACTTTGCAGTATCATTATCAAAGCTCTTACTAAAGAGAGACAAGGAGAGAGAGAGAGAGAGAGAGATAGAGAGAGAGAGAGAGAGAGAGAGAGAGAGAGAGAGATTTTGATAAATTCCCATATCTACTGGGTGAAATACCACAGTATGCCATTACTGCAGCAAGATTTGTGACCTGTTGTCATAAGCAAAGGTCCACCATTGTAATTACAACAACTATTTATGCTTATTTATTTTCCCTTTTGTACTTTAACCATTTGTACATTGTTACAACACTGTATATAGACATAATATGACATTTGTAATGTCTTCATTCTTTTGAAAGTTCTGTGAGTGTAATGTTTACTGTCAATTTTATTGTATATTTCACTTTCGTATATTATCTACCTTTGACAATGTTAACACGTTTTACATGCCAATAAAGCCCCTTGAATTGAATTGAGAGGAGGGAGAGAGAGCGAGAGAGAGAAGACAGAAAGAGAGAGAGGAGGGAGAAAGAGAGGGAGAGAGAGAGAAGGAGGGAGAAAGAGAGAGAGAGGAGGGAGAAAGAGAGAAAGAGAGAGAGAGAGAGAGAGAGAGAAGCTTCATAACAAACAACTTAATCTGGCAGATTAAATCTTCATGGTGCTTTTGAGGGAGCAAAATGTTCTGCCTCACCCCCCCAGAATGCACTAAAGAGCACACTTCCATCCTCCATCAGTTTACCTCCTATGAGAACAGATGACATACCTGCACCACTGAATGATGGGAACTGTAGTTCATCACTTCTAGTGATGTAGCCCAGTCATGCAAGGAGCACTTCCAGCACATTTATGCTAGGTAAGGTCATAGCTTCACTTATGATACAAAGGTAGAGCCCATACAGAATTGCCTGTTCTCATCATTTAAAACCTGACAAGTGATCTGATCTGTGAAGGTAGCGATGTTAAAACATCATTCTAGAAAGTGTTACAATATTTCAGCTGAAGAAAGGAGAAGTGGTTAATGGATTGTAGTTAGTAGAGGCTGGCTCTGTGGCAAGTTACTGCTTTCAAAGCTGAACCTTAGAAAAGTCTACTTTTCACAACAGAGCATGGTATTAGTATTAGTGTTTCCTTGCAGTGAGTACAGGAGTGGGCACAATCATGACAAAAATCTGTCTGCACTTATAAAAATGCAGTTTCCTTATATATCACTCTAAAACTCTACACACCTATACTTACTACCTGATTGCCTTTGACTTGTGCTCTCTCCCTGTGTGTGTGTGTGTGTGTGTGTGTGTGTGTGTGTGTGTGTGTGTGTGTGTGTGTGTGTGTGTGTGTGTGTGTGTGTGTGTGTGTGTGTGTGTGTGTGTGTGTGTGTGTGTGTGTGTGTGTGTGTGTGTGTGTGTGTGTGTGTGTGTGTGTGTGTGTGTGTGTGTGTGTGTGTGTGTGTGTGTGTGTGTAAGGGCCTGTTGATGCAGACCAGTACTGACGGGAGGCAGCCAGTGAGTCCCATCACAGATGCCTGCCAGCTCCTTTTGTACAAAACAAGCCGCTCACACTCCTTTCTTTCTCTCTCCTCTTTTGTTCTTCCCTCAGCGAGTTGGGCATACTCTCAACATGGTTGACAGGGGATCTGCCTGTACTCTGCCTTTCTTCACTAACACTTCTCCAACTTGATGCTTTGTCCTTAAGCAGAGCTTTGACCCCCCACAGCCACAATCTGAACGAACAACACAGTTACCACACCGCCGTAACTCATGTTTGTGTGTCAGAACTCTGTGTTCCTACATGTCTTTAACCCGCCTGAATCTAGCTAGCGTCAGGATTATGTGTTCTACATGTCTTTAACCCGCCTGAATCTAGCTAGCGTCAGGATTATGTGTTCTACATGTCTTTAACCCGCCTGAATCTAGCTAGCGTCAGGATTATGTGTTCTACATGTCTTTAACCCGCCTGAATCTAGCTAGCGTCAGGATTATGTGTTCTACATGTCTTTAACCCGCCTGAATCTAGCTAGCGTCAGGATTATGTGTTCTACATGTCTTTAACCCGCCTGAATCTAGCTAGCGTCAGGATTATGTGTTCTACATGTCTTTAACCCGCCTGAATCTAGCTAGCGTCAGGATTATGTGTTCTACATGTCTTTAACCCGCCTGAATCTAGCTAGCGTCAGGATTATGTGTTCTACATGTCTTTAACCCGCCTGAATCTAGCTAGCGTCAGGATTATGTGTTCTACATGTCTTTAACCCGCCTGAATCTAGCTAGCATCAGGATTATGTGTTCTACATATTGATCCCTGTATTGATTATGGACTTGACACAGGCTATCAACGTAGCGATTGAGTGCAACACGAGTAGTGGGAGAGGGAGACACTGGTTAGAAGAGAGAAGAGTTCTTGTGGGGTAAATGAGAGGTCACACACGCAAACACTGACACAGACACACACTCTAACGTGTGTGCACACACATTTACACATACAGTACACATTATGAGCACAGTGCTCTTATCCATCCTTCCCAATTAAATTACTTTTAGCCAAAGCATCAGGCATAGAAAAACGACTTCTCTGATAACTAGAATCCCTATGTGTGTACAATTGTATAATTCATGAATTTGTAAAGATACACCGAAAGAGAGAATCCTACAGCCGAAAGCTACAGTCAGGGTTATAATGCATGAATTAACAACCATCTGTAGCCAGAGGCAGAGGAAAGCACTCCTCTTGCTCTCTACACGACCCTGTTTTACACACCGTCTGTCTTATAATACAGGTGCTGAAGACACAACCCTGTTTTACACTCCCTCTGTCTTATACTACAGGTGCTGAAGACACTACCCTGTTTTACACACCCTCTGTCTTATACTACAGGTGCTGAAGACACTACCCTGTTTTACACACCCTCTGTCTTATACTACAGGTGCTGAAGACACAACCCTGTTTTACACACCCTCTGTCTTATACTACAGGTGCTGAAGACACAACCCTGTTTTACACACCCTCTGTCTTATACTACAGGTGCTGAAGACACAACCCTGTTTTACACACCCTCTGTCTTATACTACAGGTGCTGAAGACACAACCCTGTTTTACACACCCTCTGTCTTATACTACAGGTGCTGAAGACACAACCCTGTTTTACACACCCTCTGTCTTATACTACAGGTGCTGAAGACACAACCCTGTTTTACACACCCTCTGTCTTATACTACAGGTGCTGAAGACACAACCCTGTTTTACACACCCTCTGTCTTATACTACAGGTGCTGAAGACACAACCCTGTTTTACACACCCTCTGTCTTATACTACAGGTGCTGAAGACACAACCTTGTTTTACACACCCTCTGTCTTATAATACAAGTGCTGAAGACACTACCCTTGCTCTGATCTACCTGGCTAGGAAAGGACATGAGTGTCTCTTACTATCAAAGAAAATCAGCTTTTACAACAATTAATGTACATTTGAATATGTACAGCTAATTCACTCACAGATTTAAACCTAAAACTTTGAAATGTACGGGCGTGATACACTTATTCATGATAACGGAATTGAAATAATCAAAGTACTTAAAATAGTTGATGATGAATCTCAGTGTATATTATTATTGTTGTTCTTCACCCCAGACAGGGACAAACAGATGGTTGTCGCTCTATGATGACAAGGTATTTTTCCTGCCACTGTCCAATGACTCGCTCACACTAGCAAGTCACAGGAAATGCTAAATGTCCATTTCCTGATGTAACAATGATAAGGGAGCTTGAAACTCTGACTCACGTACACTTCTCTCATGGCCACAGTCACATTACGGAGAGATAGAATGAGAGAGAGAAAGACTAGAGAAGAAAGGAGCAAGAACCGAATGAAAGAATTGAAGCATCACTGAGAAATAGGTGAGTGTGACGTACTGTGACAGAGCACAACCACCCCCGTGTTTGAGTGACACATCAGTGACATGTTGAGTGATCTAGCCACCCTAAATAAGGGGGTGAGAGAATGACAAGAGAAAGAGACAGATGAGAGGGACTTCTCCTTTTAGTGGCTCTAATCAACATCCAGGAAAAGGAGAGGATGGAGGGAACAAATTGAAAGAGAGAATTTACAGATCTCATTTTGAATGAGAGCAGGCAAACCAATCAGAGATTGGTCAGTGCTAGCCAATCCAGTCACCCTTTGCCTTGATGACTTTGCGCACTCTTGCATTTTCTCAACCAGCTTCATGAGGAATGCTTTTCCAACAGTCTTGAACGAGTTCCCACATATGCTGAGTACTTGTTGGCTGCTTTTCCTTCACTCCCCGGTCCAAGTCATTCCAAACCATCTCAATTGGGTTGAGTTCGGAAGATTGTGGAGGCCAGGTCATCTGATGCAGCACTCCATCACTCTCCTTCTTGGTCAAATAGCCCTTACACAGACTGGAGGTGTGTAGGGTAATTGTCCTGCTGAAAAACAAATGATGGTCCCACTAAGCGCAAACCAGATGGGATGGTGTATCGCTGCAGAATGCTGTGGTAGCCATGCTGGTTAAGTACGCCTTGAATAAATCAGTAACAGTGTCACCAGCAAAACATTTGTTGTACATTTAAAAATTTTTTTATGTAACTAGGCAAGTCAGTTAAGAACAAATTCTTATGTACAATGACGGCCTACCCCGGCCAAACCTGGACGACGCTGGGCCAATTGTGCGCCACCCTATGGGTCTCCCAATCCCAGCCGGATGTGATACAGCCTAATTTTGAACCAGGGACTGTAGTGACGCCTCTTGCACTGAGATGCAGTGACTTAGACCGCTGCGCCACTCGGGAGCAAAGCACCCCCACACCCTCACACCTCCTCCTCCATGCTTCACGGTGGGAACCACACATGCGGAAATCTGTCATTTGGACTCAACAGACCAAAGGACAGATTTCCACCGGTCTAATGTCCATTGCTTGTGTTTCTTGGCCCAAGCAAGTCTCTTCTTATTGTTGGTGTCCTTTAGTAGTGGTTTCTTTGCAGCCATTAGGCCATGAAGGTCAGATTCCTGCAGTCTCTTCTGAACAGTTGATGTTGAGATGTGTCTGTTACTTGAACTCTGTGAAGCATTTATTTGGGCTGCAATCTGAGGCTGGTAACTCTAATGAACTTATCCTTGACAGCAGAGGTAACTCTGGGTCGTCCTTTCCTGTGGCGGTCCTCATGAGAGACAGTTTCATCATAGCGCTTGATGGTTTTTGTGACTGCACTTGAATAAACATTAAAAGTTCTTTCCGGATTGACTGACCTTCAGGTCTTAAAGTAATGATGGACTGTCGTTTCTCTTTGCTTATTTGAGCTGTTCTTGTCATAATATGGACTTGGTCTTTTACCAAATAGGGCTATCTTCTGTATACCACCCCTAGCTTGTCACAATACAACTGGCCTCTGAGCATGCGCAGACCAGCTGGCCGGTGTGTTTACGGACATATTCAATCAATCCCTATACCAGTCTGCTGTTCCCACATGCTTCAAGAGGGCCACCATTGTTCCTGTTCCCAAGAAAGCTAAGGTAACTGAGCTAAACGACTACCGCCCCGTAGCACTCACTTCCGTCATCATGAAGTGCTTTGAGAGACTAGTCAAGGACCATATCACCTCCACCCTACCTGACACCCTAGACCCACTCCAATTTGCTTACCGCCCAAATAGGTCCACAGACGATGCAATCTCAACCACACTGCACACTGCCCTAACCCACCTGGACAAGAGGAATACCTATGTGAGAATGCTGTTCATCGACTACAGCTCGGCATTCAACACCATAGTACCCTCCAAGCTCGTCATCAAGCTCGAGACCCTGGGTCTCGACCCCGCCCTGTGCAACTGGGTACTGGACTTCCTGACGGGCCGCCCCCAGGTGGTGAGGGTAGGCAACAACATCTCCTCCCCGCTGATCCTCAACACGGGGGCCCCGCAAGGGTGCGTTCTGAGCCCTCTCCTGTACTCCCTGTTCACCCACGACTGCGTGGCCACGCACGCCTCCAACTCAATCATCAAGTTTGCGGACGACACAACAGTGGTAGGCTTGATTACCAATAACGACGAGACGGCCTACAGGGAGGAGGTGAGGGCCCTTGGAGTGTGGTGTCAGGAAAATAACCTCACACTCAACGTCAACAAAACTAAGGAGATGATTGTGGACTTCAGGAAACAGCAGAGGGAACACCCCCCTATCCACATCGATGGAACAGTAGTGGAGAGGGTAGCTAGTTTTAAGTTCCTCGGCATACACATCACAGACAAACTGAATTGGTCCACTCACACTGACAGCGTCGTGAAGAAGGCGCAGCAGCGCCTATTCAACCTCAGGAGGCTGAAGAAATTCGGCTTGTCACCAAAAGCACTCACAAACTTCTACAGATGCACAATCGAGAGCATCCTGGCGGGCTGTATCACCGCCTGGTACGGCAACTGCTCCGCCCTCAACCGTAAGGCTCTCCAGAGGGTAGTGAGGACTGCACAACGCATCACCGGGGGCAAACTACCTGCCCTCCAGGACACCTACACCACCCGTTGTTACAGGAAGGCCATAAAGATCATCAAGGACATCAACCACCCGAACCACTGCCTGTTCACCCCGCTATCATCCAGAAGGCGAGGTCAGTACAGGTGCATCAAAGCTGGGACCGAGAGACTGAAAAACAGCTTCTATCTCAAGGCCATCAGACTGTTAAATAGCCACCACTAACATTGAGTGGCTGCTGCCAACACACTGTCATTGACACTGACCCAACTCCAGCCATTTTAATAATGGGAATTGATGGGAAATGATGTAAATATATCACTAGCCACTTTAAACAATGCTACCTTATATAATGTTACTTACCCTACATTATTCATCTCATATGCATATGTATATACTGTACTCTACAACATCGACTGCATCCTTATGTAACACATGTATCACTAGCCACTTTAACTATGCCACTTTGTTTACTTTGTCTACACACTCATCTCATATGTATATACTGTACTCGATACCATCTACTGTATGCTGCTCTGTACCATCACTCATTCATATATCCTTATGTACATGTTCCTTATCCCCTTACACTGTGTATAAGACAGTAGTTTTGGAATTGTTAGTTAGATTACTTGTTGGTTATCACTGCATTGTCGGAACTAGAAGCACAAGCATTTCGCTACACTCGCATTAACATCTGCTAACCATGTGTATGTGACAAATAAAATTTGATTTGATTTGATTTGATTTGATTTGATTTTGATTGGCTCAAATGGATTAAGAAGTTTAAGAAATTCCACAAATGAACTTTTAACAAGGCACACCTGTTAATTGAAATGCATTCCAGGTGACTACCTCATGAAGCTGGTTGAGAGAATGCCAAGAGTGTGCAAAGCTGTCATCAAGGCAAAGGGTGGCTACTTTGAAAAATCTCAAATATAAATATATATTTAGAATTGTTTAACACTTTTTTTGGTTACTACATGATTCCATATGTGTTATTTAATGGTTTTGATGTCTTCACTATTATTCTACAATGTAGAGAATAGTCAAAATAATGAGTAGGTGTGTCCAAACCTTTGACTGGTACTGTATTTGGTCCCATATTCCTAGCTGTCACGAGTTCGACCGAGGGTGTTTCCCCTTCCCGGGCGGGTGGAGCTCGGCGGTCGTCGTCACCGGCCTATTAGCTGCCACTGATTGTTTTTCCTCCCCCTCCTTGTATGTTTAGTGGTAGCACCTGTTTATGTTAATTAGTTTGCCTTTATTAGACAGCCGGCCCGCCTGGTTGTTGTGCGGGATTATTTCATTGTAACCTTCGGCTCTGTTGTAAAGATACGTGTTAGTGCCTGGTCGTGTATTTTTCCATTGTATTTTTTTATTCCCTGTGTTTTGGGAACGTAACTTTTGTGAGCACCCTGTGGTGCGTTGGTGCTATTAAAAGACACACAGCATTGAACTCTGTCTCCTGCATTTGACTTCACACCCACGACACCCGGAGCATTACACTAGCACACAATGAGTACTGTACATCAACCTTGTAACTCCACAAACATGTTGGATGCATTTGCAGTTTGTTTTGGTTGTGTTTCAGATTATGTTGTGCCCAATAGAAATGAATGGTAAATAATGTATTGTGTCATTTTTAAATAATAATATATTTTTTTATTGTAAATAATGTTTCTGAACACTTCTAAATTAATGTGGATGCTACCTTGACTACAGATGATCATGAATAAATCATAAATTAGAATACGTGAGAAAGTTAGAGGGAAAAATATCATACCAAAAATGCCAACATCACCTGTAATTGGTAAAGGTTAGCATGTCTAGCAAGGTTACATTTCCAAGAAACTGAAGATCTCGTACAACGCTGTGTACTACTCCCTTCAGAGAACAGCGCAAACTGGCTCTAACCAGAATAGAAAGAGGAGTGGGAGGTCCCGGTGCATAGTGTAGGTCCAACCACGTAACTTTTGAACGGTAGTGTAGGTCCAACCACGTAACTTTTGAACGGTAGTGTAGGTCCAACCACGTAACTTTTGAACGGTAGTGTAGGTCCAACCACGTAACTTTTGAACGGTAGTGTAGGTCCAACCACGTAACTTTTGACTACTTTAAAACAGTATAAGTGAATTTGTCTAAACACCTTCAAATGGGGGGGACGAGATACATAAAGTGCGTTTATGTCTAAACAGAAAGTGACATTCTGTACTGTCACCTCATATTAAACGTTGGATCTCAAACCCAAAATTCTGGAGTATTATTCAAACGTTTAGCTTCACTGTCCAAATAAACACACTGTATACTGACTGTATACAATGTAACATCTGGCACAACACTTTAATAATGCACTTTCAAGGGAAGGTTAGTCAGTCGTGGGATAAGTAGAAATTGGGCATGTGGCCATACATTTGGGCAAGCTGTGCCTCAGTGTAAACTAGTCAGATCCACTCATCGCTGATACGATATCAGCACAGCTCACAACTTACCTTCACTAGACGATCCAGACAGGTCCATGATGACGTACACCCTCCCCTCAGGCTCCAAGTCAATCTGGGAGAGAAGAACAAAACAGAACAAACTGTCAGCTTTCATACTGGAGTAGAAACACTGAATATGAAGTATAGTATGGTATGGAAACATGAAACCATTTCAGTGTTTGTAGAAAATTACGTAGTGTACAGCAATGTCTCACTCGTCCCCCCCCCCCACCACACACACACACACCGTTCTCTCTGAGGGTACTGACACTGCTACAGTAATGGCTAATATTCAGTATGGCCAAAGAGTAAGAGCTGAAGAGAGAGGGTTCACTCCCATCAAAATCTGTCCACATGGTAAGTGATAAGCAGACCGATAAGCAAACTGATAGGCAGACAACCTGTCTTCCCGCCATTGGGAAAACGACTCCCATTGTTAGGGCGGAAACAAGACCATCTCGTCATTGCAGTATCTCTGGTATGGCTCTCAGGAGCTTGTGTGTGTGTGTGTGTGTGTGTGTGTGTGTGTGTGTGTGTGTGTGTGTGTGTGTGTGTGTGTGTGTGTGTGTGTGTGTGTGTGTGTGTGTGTGTGTGTGTGTGTGTGTGTGTGTGTGTGTGTGTGTGTGTGTGTGTGTGTGCGCAGTACTACAACGTGCATGCCCTTGGGTTGCTGAATACTGCAGTGTTTATATACTAAGACCAGGAAGAGTCCTGAGTGTGTTACATTGTAGCTTTGTGGACAGTATACATCCGTTCACCCACGGCCCTCTCTAAACCATACCCCCCACCCACACACACTCTCGCCCATCGATTGCCAAGCCTGAGCTCAAGTCCCTGGGGGCTCTACTGGGCATAAGCAGATGAGATTGAGTTATGGTGTGTGTGTGTGTGTGTGTGTTAGCTCATCTCATAAGAGAGAGTGGGCAGGGATCGCGGCGGCTGGGGCTCAGAGAGTTTCTACCGGCAGCAGCCGCCCACGGCCCATCCATAATCCCCTTCTGCACAGTGCACAAAGACACACACACAGACTGCACCCAGCAATTTCCTCATCTGGTCCTGTTTTGAGCACACACATTGCTGAGAATTGGTGCAATCTCCACCGCAGAGAGGACGTGGGCTTGGGCTATATACGAGGTGAAGGAGGGGGCGCTACAGCGACAAAATCCATCATTCTACCATAATGCATTCTAAAATGGGATATGGCAACATTTGCAGGTGTCAGAACTAGGCTGCAGCTATAGGTGGCTTTCACAGATTATATGCTACAATTATATAGATATTGCAGCCTTCCCTAGCCACCCTAACACAATACAACACTCTAGCCTTCCTTCATCTCCCTCTCTTTCAGGTGCCCCAGATCCATCCATCAAACCCACAGCCAGCCCAGTAAATACAGCCCTTCTAGGGTACAGCAGTGCAGTACAGGACCCCCCCCCCCCCCCCCGCAGCCTGGGGTAAAGTGCAGAACAAATAGGGCCCACACATGTGAGGTGTTGACTGCCTTGCAATCTCTCTCCCTCCCTCCCTGGTAACCTGAGAAAGGTTCCGTGCCCCGGTGTAGTCGTCTGGAAGATGTGCAGTGTAAACAGACAAAAGGGAGAGAAAGACAGAGGAAGAGAAAGACGGAAGAAGAGAGACAGAGAGAGGGTGGAGTAGGCCTCTTCCCCAGTCTGCATGTTGGAACAATAGTCTTCCAGCAGTAGGTTAGACAATACATTTGTCTGTAATTGAGGCCACAGAAACACATAGAAATAGAACATATAGATAATAGATAGATCTCTACACTCTTAGAACCTAGAAAAAGAAGAACCGTTTGAAGAAACCTGTTTGGTTCCAGGTAGTGGTTTATTGGTTTATTGGGATCCCTATTAACTTTTGCCAAAACAGCAGGTATTCTTCCTGGGGTCCACAAAAAAACATAAAACATGACAAGAAGAACCCTTTAGGTTCCAGATCAAACTTTTTGGAGGTCCGTGTAGAACCATTTCCACAGAGGGTTTTACATGGAACCCAAGAGTTCTACCTGGAATCATAAAGACTATTACCTGGACAGCCGAAGAACCCTTTCAGGACCCTTTTTTGCTAAGAGTGTACTACAGATGGATAGCCAAGAACAGGATGTCAGGCACTTTGTAGATCAGTGCTCTTGAAGTGCATTCTGTAGAATTCAGACTGTGAGAGGGACAAGTATCCTATTCTTACTGCATAGTACCTCCCCTCTCAGTGCTGTTGGGAAGGCCTCTGAGTGCTGCTCAGAAGATGATGTTGTTGTCCGGACGGAGTAGAGACAGAGCCATGGTGGAGTGGCGACATGTTTGTTATCCCGCCATGCGACCCCCGACTCCCCCCACCCCTGCCTCCTTTCCTGTCACAGGCCTCCATTCATCAACAGCCTTCTGGGCACGCTCAGTCTCACAGGTGCAGTGGCCACTAAATATAGACGCCAGCTAAGGAAGGAAAGGCTGAGTGTGTGTGTGAGAGAGAGAGAGAGAGAGAGAGAGAGAGAGAGAGAGAGAGAGAGAGAGAGAGAGAGAGAGAGAGAGAGAGAGAGAGAGAGAGAGAGAGAGTTTATGTGTGTCGTGTCCTGTGTATCTGAGTGGGTTCCAGAGAGAAAGCCAAATAGATGAGGATGTGTGTTGTGTATTTATATTTATATTTGTGTGGACTTGAACTGTATAGAACCACATCTTTATTCAGCAACAACAGTGCTTTACCACTATAGAGTGCTTTAGACAAGAACAGTACATCATCTATTTTCATACTGAATATATGTGTTTATGTTGCAGTATATTACATCAGTAGATACACAGACTACACACACTCTACAAGGTGTCGAAAGTATTCCACAGGGATGCTGGCCCATGTTGACTCCAATGCTTCCCACAGTTGTGTCAAGTTGGCTGGATGTCCTTTGGGTGGTGGAACATTCTTGGTACACACAGGAAACTGTTGAGTGTGAAAAACCAGCAGCGTAGCAGTTCTTGACACAAACTGGTGGCCTGGGACCTACTACCCCGTTTTATCTTGACAATTCACCCTCTGAATGGCACATGTAAACAATCCATGTCTCAATTGTCTCAAGGCTTAAAAACCCTTCTTTAACCTGTCTCCTCCCCTTAATCTTCATACTCCCGAGTGGCGCCGTGGTCTAAGGCACTGTATTGCAGTGCTAAAGGCGTCACTACAGACCCTGGTTTGTTCACAGTCTGTGTCACAACCAGCTCTGATCAGGAGTCCCATAGGGCCCAGCGTCGTCCAGGTTATGGGGGGGTAGGCTGTCATTGTGAATAAGAATGTGTTCTTAAACTGACTTGCAGAAAGACTGTTTAGCTAGGTACAACAGAGTGAATCAGGAGACATTGCTTCTCATTCTAGTGCCGTGACCAATACACTCAGAATGCTTTGAATATCTTTGATTACTCGTCCTATATATCAACCTCTTCAGGTGCAGCAGCACTCCTATACTCCTCGTACAGGACACACAGTGGTTGAACGTTTCCACATCATTTAAATTAAATTACTCTGAACCAACGTGGAATAGATGCTGAATTTACGTCTTTGCCCCATGGGATTACATGTAGCCAGGGTGGAGGAGGAGAGGAGATGGCTAGGGGACCAGGAAATCAAAGATATTTTTACTAAACTTTTTAAATAAATTAAAGCAGTGTTTCTTAATCCTGGTCCTGGGGACCTAAAGGGGTGCACATTTTAGTTTTTTCCCTAGCACTACACAGCTGAGTTTTAATGATCAACTCATCATCAAGCTCTGATGATTTGAATCAGGTGTGTAGTGCTAGGGCAAAAACAAAAATGTGCACGCACCCCTTGGGGTCCCCAGGACCAGGACTGAGAACCACTGAATTAAAGGAATTACAGTTCATACCTTTTTTTGTATAATCTTACTTGTTTGTGTAATCAGAATTCTTCAAAACCAAGTCTTGGAATTGAAATAGTAGGGGATATATAGAAAATCAGAAACAGATATACTGAGAGAGATGAGATTCTTCTATAGTCATATTCAGCTTGTCAGTTGCTTTGTCTTTTCTGCCAGTACACATATGAACAGACACTGACATGTTAGTGAGTGATTTGAGTGCCGTACTCTAAACACAAGACACATTCATCCCCATTCAATGTCTCCTTCCACCAAGGTCATAGCTTTGTGTCTTTATATTAGTTTGAAGATTTTAATTTGAAATTCAGTTTAGTTTCAGTTCGTTTTCTGATCTGGCTAATTGACATCATTTGAGTCAATTGGAGGTGTACCTGTGGATGCATTTCAAGGCTTTCCTTCAAACTCAGTGCCTCTTTGCTTGACATCACGGGGAAATCAAATGAAATCAGCCAAGACCTCAGAAAATTGTAGACCTCCACAAGTCTGGTTCATCCTTGGGAGCAATTTCCAAACGCCTGAAGGTGCCACGTTCATCTGTACAAACAATAGTACGCAAGTATAAACACCATGGGACCACGCAGCCGTCATACCGCTCAGGAAGGAGAAGCTTTCTGTCTGTTAGAGATGAACGTACTTTGGTGCAAAAAGTGCAAATCAATCCCAGGACAACAGCAAAGGACCTTGTGAAGATGCTGGAGGAAACAGGTACAAAAGTATCTATATCCACAGTAAAACGAGTCCTATATCGACATAACCTGGAGGCCACTCAGCAAGGAAGAAGCCACTGCTCCAAAACCGCCATAAAAAGGCCAGACTACGGTTTGCAACTGCACATGGGGACAAAGATCATACTTTTTGGAGAAATATCCTCTGGTCTGATGAAACACAAATAGAACTGTTTGGCCATAATGACCATCGTTATGTTTGGAGGAAAAAGGGGTGGCTTGCAAGCCGAAGAACACCATCCAAACCGTGAAGCACGGGGGTGCTTTGCTGCAGAAGGGACTGGTGCACATCACAAAATAAATGGTATCATGAGGATGGAAAATTATGTGAATATATTGAAGCAACATCTCAAGACATCAGACAGGAAGTTAAAGCTTGGTCGCAAATGGGTCTTCCAAATGGACAATGACCCCAAGCATAATTCCAAAGTTCTGGCAAACTGGGTTAAGGACAACAAATCCAAGGTATTGGTGTGGCCATCACAAAGCCATGACCTCCATCCTATATAGAACATTTGTGGGCAGACCTGGAGGAGGCCTACAAACCCGACTCAGTTACACCAGTTCTGTCAGGAAGAATGGGCCAAAATTCACCCAACGTATTGTGGGAAGCTTGTGGAAGGCTACCCAAAACATTTGACCCAAGTTAAACAATTTAAAGGCAATGCTACCAAATACAAATTGAGTGTATGTAAACTTCTGACCCACTGGGAATGTGATGAAAGAAATAAAAGCTGAAATAAATCATTATTTCACATTCTTAAAATAAAGTGGTGATCCTAACTGATCTAAAACAGGGAATCTTTACTTGGATTATATGTCAGGAATTGTGAAAAACTGAGTTTAAATGTATTTGGCTACGGTGTATGTAAACTTCCGACTTCAACTGTACAAGTGTGTATTATATGAATGTGTGAATTGGAAATTATTTTTTATTTTTTACATATCCCAGGTCCCCCTCAGACACCCTCGGAGTGTGGGGTCACGGCCAGGGTCAGCCATGATCAATGGCGAGCCTGGAGCAGTTATGGTTAAGTGCCTTGCTCAAGGGCACATTGACAGCTTTTCACCTCGTTGGCTCTGGGATTCGAACTAGTGACCTTTCGGTTGCTGGCCCAACACTAACTGCTAGGCTACCTGTCGCCCTACACACACACACACACACACACACATTCTCCCTCCCTCCCTTGTCGGGGAGGCTGTTTTGTGAAAACACCTTGGGCTGAATGGCGTCTGTTAAAAGATGTTGACATATTTTCAGCAATCAACCATCAAACCCTGACCTGACTGGTTTCATGCCTCTCCCTTGCATCTTTCATCAGAGACCTCTTATCTTCTCGCCTGTTCCTTACTTTCCGCAATGTCCAACGACACCCTCCATTCCTCGCAATAAAGGAGCGATAAAGAGACACACGACTCCGTGTCTGTGGAAAAGCTCTTCAACTTTGCACCCCCCACCACCCTCATCTGTCTGTGTGTGTGTGTGTGTGTGTGTGTGTGTGTGTGTGTGTGTGTGTGTGTGTGTGTGTGTGTGTGTGTGTGTGTGTGTGTGTGTGTGTGTGTGTGTGTGTGTGTGTGTGTGTGTGTGTGTGTGTGTGTGTGTGTGTGTGTGTGTGTGTATGCACAGTGTTGAGTCTTCAGAGGCTGTGGTAAGTCGCCCAAAAATAAAGGCCTTTGAGCACTCCTGCCTTCTTGTCTGAGTCTGCCTAGATGGGGATTGGCTCTGGCAGTGGAGTATCTCTGAGTCTGTCTAAATGAGGATTGGCTCTGGCAGTGGAGTATCTCTGAGTCTGTCTAAATGAGGATTGTCTCTGGCAGTGTAGTATCTCTGAGTCTGTCTAAATGAGGATTGGCTCTGGCAGTGGAGTATCTCTGAGTCTGTCTAAATGAGGATTGTCTCTGGCAGTGGAGTATCTCTGAGTCTGTCTAAATGAGGATTGTCTCTGGCAGTGGAGTATCTCTGAGTCTGTCTAAATGAGGATTGTCTCTGGCAGTGGAGTATCTCTGAGTCTGTCTAAATGAGGATTGGCTCTGGCAGTGAAGTATCTCTGAGTCTGTCTCAATGAGGATTGTCTCTGGCAGTGGAGTATCTCTGAGTCTGTCTAAATGAGGATTGTCTCTGGCAGTGGAGTATCTCTGAGTCTGTCTAAATGAGGATTGGCTCTGGCAGTGGAGTATCTCTGAGTCTGTCTAAATGAGGATTGTCTCTGGCAGTGGAGTATCTCTGAGTCTGTCTAAATGAGGATTGTCTCTGGCAGTGGAGTATCTCTGAGTCTGTCTCAATGAGGATTGGCTCTGGCAGTGGAGTATCTCTGAGTCTGTCTAAATGAGGATTGTCTCTGGCAGTGGAGTATCTCTGAGTCTGTCTAAATGAGGATTGTCTCTGGCAGTGGAGTATCTCTGAGTCTGTCTAAATGAGGATTGTCTCTGGCAGTGGAGTATCTCTGAGTCTGTCTAAATGAGGATTGTCTCTGGCAGTGGAGTATCTCTGAGTCTGTCTCAATGAGGATTGGCTCTGGCAGTGGAGTATCTCTGAGTCTGTCTAAATGAGGATTGTCTCTGGCAGTGGAGTATCTCTGAGTCTGTCTCAATGAGGATTGGCTCTGGCAGTGGAGTATCTCTGAGTCTGTCTAAATGAGGATTGGCTCTGGCAGTGAAGTATCTCTCCTTCCTGATAAAGTGAAAGCACATGACAGTGCTGTTCTCTATGGCTCTGGCCCACCCAACACCGTGCTAGAGAGGGGATAGTATTCTGAGGAGAATATCCACTACTGCACACACACACACACACACACACACACACACACACACACACACACACACACACACACACACACACACACACACACACACACACACACACACACACACACACACACACACACACACACACACACACACACACACACACACACACACACACACACACACACACACCATCACAACTGCTTACAGTATTTGTTGCTCATTCATGGTGCTACAATGAGTCACACATTGAATAGTTCTTAGTTACAGTTTCTAGGTAATTTTCTCTTTCCTTTTTCTGTTTATTCTATTTGGTCTTTCTAGTCTGTTTATCGCTATTGTCAAAAACTGAATGAAGGGAACTGGGAGAGGGAGAGACAAAGAGGGGGGATAAAGAATGGAAGAGACAAAGAGAGAGGGAGAGGGAGGGAGAGAGAGAGGGGGAGAGGGAGAAAGAGAGCGGGAGAGAAAGAGAGTGAGCGAGCGAGAGAGGGGGGGGGGGCAAGGTTACAGGAGCAGGGAGAACACAGAGCACATTGTGTTTTATCTCTGGCCTCAGTGACAGTGTGCACCCGAAGAGTGACACACACCAGAGCCTTCTCTCACACACACTCACACACATACACACTTTTAAAAAACACACACGCCCTGTGAAACACACAAACACGTTGAAAAGCACTCATACACTCACCAGATCCCCCTATGAATCCTCACAGAGACACACGCGTGTATTTTGATATAGAATTTATCATTGCAATTTCAAATACTGTAGTATTTCTTTATGGTAATCACATTCAGCTAGAAAGTGTGTGAAATTCAACCAACTGAATTTATGTGGTAGTGATCTCTTACCCAGATTAGCCTTGGCAAGAAGCCATTTTCAAAGCATCAATCAATCATAATTTGCAATTAGCGATCAAGGCACAGGCTATACAAGTGAAACAGTACAACTGCTGTCTAAAAAACAACAGCTATCACGCATGGCAGGCAATACTTTAATTATAGTAAGATGATTCAGAATACAGACATCATGAATATCTGTTTATTTTCTGTTGGAAAACAACAGTTTTTGTATTGATTTTTTATTTAACATTTATTTAACTAGTCAAGTCAGTTAAAAACTAATTCTTATTTACAATGACAGCCTACCCCGGCCAAACCCTCCCCTAACCCGGACGATACTGGGCCAATTGTGTGCAGCCCTATGGGACTCCCGATCACGGCTGGTTGTGATACAACCCGGGCTCAAACCCGGGTCTGTAGTGATGCCTCTAGCACTGAAATGCAGTGCCATAGGCCGCTGTGTCCCTCAAGGAACCCACATGTTGTAAAGGAGGAAATAAACTGTAAAGTACAGCCAACTGATTTGCCATCGTAAGCCTTTAGTGTGTGTATGTCTGTGTTTGTGTGCGCACACAGATCGAAACTGGGGATGGCAACACAGAAATGACTCTGGTGATATGCTGAAGGAAAACTGCAGCAATGTGTGCAGTGAAAACACATGCCCAGTTGCACACAAAGTCAAAGGAAGAGCGAATAAAACACCAAATTTTAAATTGTTTACATTTCAAGCATGTCTCCGGGGTCCTTTTTCAAACAGCACTTCACTTCAAAGTCAATTAGTGTGATGAAGACGTTTCTATTAGCATGGAACAAGATTCCAACATCATCTCAACCCTAACACACACGCTAACACAGTTCTACAAAACAGACATAAACACTTGAGACCCGGGGAGCTTGCCTCAGTGGACCCTCTAAGAGATACGCCAGGAGACGTTACACACACACACAAACACGGATGGGCGCACGCACACACAACTAACTGAAACACACAATCTGGCCACCCTGCTGTGTGTCAGCTGAGAGTAGTTCAAGGTTGGGGATTGGCCTGGCTCCTGCAGCTAATGCACTCACACTAGCCAGAACAGAACAGAACACAGCTCTAGAAGCCAAGACTGGGCCTGCATCTAAACACTAGGGACAGGAGAAGCATACAAGAAACACACACACACATACACACATACAGTAGAAGTCGGAAGTTTACATACACTTAGGTCATTAAAAGTCGTTTTTCAACCACTCCACAAATTTCTTGTTAACAAACTATAGTTTTGGCAAGTCGGTTAGGACATCTACTGTGTTCATGACACAAGTCATTTTTCAAACATTTTGTTAACAGACAGATTATTTCACTTTTAATTCACTGTATCACAATTCCAGTGGGTCAGAAGTTTACATACACTAAGTTGATTGTGCCTTTAAAGAGCTTGGAAAATTCCAGAAAATTATGTCATGGCGTTAGAAGCTTCTGATAGGCTAATTGACATCATTTGAGCCAATTGGAGGTGTACCTGTGGATGTATTTCAAGGCCTACCTTCAAACTCAGTGCCTCTTTGCTTGACATCATGGGAAAATCAAAATAAATTAGCCAAGACCTCAGAAAAAAATGGTAGACCTCCACAAGTCTGGTTCATCCTTGGGAGCAATTTCCAAATGCCTGAAGGTACCACATTCATCTGTACAAACAATAGTACGCAAGTATAAACACCATGGGACCACGCAGCCATCATACCGCTCAGGGAGGAGATGCGTTCTGTCTCCTAGAGATGAACTTACTTTGGTGCGAAAAGTGAAAATCAATCCCAGAACAACAGCAAAGGACAGGTACAAAAGTATCTATGTCCACAGTAAAACGAGTAAACCAGCTCTGTCAGGAAGAATGGGCCAAATCTCACCCAACTGATTGTGGGAAGCTTGTGGAAGGCTACCTGAAACATTTGATCCAAGTTAAACAATTTAAAGGTGATGCTACCAAATACTAATTGAGTGTATGTAAACTTCTGACTCTAAATAAATAAATAACAGCTGAAATAAATCATTCTCTCTACTATTATTCTGACAATTCACATTCTTAAAATAAAGTGGTGATCCTAACTGACCTAAGACAGGGAATCTTTACTAGGATTATGTATTTGGCTAAGGTGTATGTAAACTTCCAACTTCATCTGTATATACATACACTCTTCTCACCCCTCAACACACTCTGTCCTCTTCCACAACCAGCCAGAGAGTGCTAATTATACCTCATTACCCCAGCAAGGCTGACCTGTTTGGAGGTACGGTGTATGTGTGTGTGCCCTACTGCGTATGAGAGCAATGCTTTTGGGGTAGGGTGAGGGAGGCCATCCATTAAAAGCAGTGTAGAACCGTGACTATAGGATCTAGGTCTTCCAAGGGACCAAAACTCTTCCAATACGTTGAATCAAACTAAAAAAATCAAGAATATAACATATAAATATATATAAAACATAGCATCGCTTAATGTTCTGTAGTCAGACCATTCTAGTTCTACAGAAGAGGGAACAATGTTTTTTTATGACATTATGAATGAATGAAACAGGCTGGCCGCGCTTCAGACAGAACCGGCATGGACCCAACACGATTACACAACTCAAGGAAGCCAACATCACTATCACACTATCACCAATAGCGACAACAACAGCGTCACATCAAAGGTGACAGGCTCATGGTGCTGAAATGACAGCGACTGTAATACCTGTGCACTCCATGGTGCTGAAGGAGAGTGGCGATCTAAAGTTTAAATGCAACCATGTTTCACAGTCAATATTTTCAAAGAGATAGCCTAGCTAACAGCAAGAGATAGTGTAGCTAACAGCAATAGATAGTGTAGCTAACAACAAGAGATAGTGTAGCTAACAGCAAGAGATAGCCTAGCTAACAGCAAGAGATAGTGTAGCTAACAGCAAGCCGGCTGCAACAGAAAACAGTGCCACGAACCAGATGATGATCATTTGTAGACTAAGTTTGAAACTGGAGTAAAAAGTACATTACTTTCATTAGGAATGTAGTGAAGTAAAGGTTGTCAAACATATATATAGTGAAGAACAAATACCCCCCAAAAACGACTTATTTAGTACTTTAAAGTATTTTTACTTAAGTACTCTACATCACTGCCGTTTTATGAATTCATGATCTCTTGTGCTCTCAATAGTGACAGGTCCAGACCTTTGAGAATCACTTCTTTTTTTTTACGGCCCCACCCATTGCAAGTCAAAATTCCATTGGTTAATTCCACTGTCACTCCAAAATTCTGCTTTAATACAGTTGAATGACAGCTTCTGAAATCTTAGCCAATGGCTACCTGAGACCACCAAATAAAATCCTGATTGGATACATTTTTCCTATTGCGTATTAACCCTTCTCCTTCCAACACAAACTGATGAGATTAAATCAGAAAATCATTACAATTATTGTAAATATGTAATATAAATATAGGCCTTATCTGAAGGCCTAGAAGGCTCTGATGGTTCCTCACCAATTAAAAGAGTAAACTGTTAAATATTCAATAAGCTCTCTATGCACATACAAGCACACACACACACACACACACACACACACACACACACACACACACACACACACACACACACACACACACACACACACACACACACACACACACACACACACACACACACACACACACACACACACACACACACACACACACACACACACTCTTCTGTCAGTGGCCACTCATCCCTGTCCCCCCTCGACAGCCATGTCAGTCTTTCACTAATTTGTCCCTGCTGAATAAATAATGCAGCACCTTTTGCCAGAGAGCAGCTCAAGTGACTGGACAGCTATCCGCTGGAAATCAGGCAGACCCTAAAGACATCTGAGGAGTAGACAAATAATACACAGTGCTGACCACAAACTAAAATCCCAACATTTTGCAGAAAATAAACAATGGCCGCCATTGTGGACTTACAAAAAAGGTCTGTTGCTTCACATAGCACTGACCGGAAAACACGGGCTTAGGTGAAAGCAGAATGGAATATGTCCACAGGAAATGTGCTTTCACCTATCCCATTCTTTAACATCAGAGATGAAAGACAAGGAGATTAGGAGAGAAAACCACTTTAAACTATTAAGACGCACCCAAGAGATGGACCCCTCCCTGTCTGTCTATGGGTTTCTAACCACATGCCTGTGACATTTACTTCCTCGTCTGCTCAGCATCACACACCCGGGCTGTCCAATACTTCAGAGATGAAAAGCCAACGTGTCAGTCCTACTACCACACTACTGATTGACACTGCCAGCCAGCTGCTTTCCAGGAAGTCACTCTTTCACTTGCATTGGCAATGTAAACATGTGTTTCCCCTGCCAATAAAGCCCTTTGAATATAATGTAATTTAATTGAGGGGGGGAAGGATGGGGGGGGGGGGGTGACACATCCGTTGATGTCACGTTGAGCTCCAACTGCTCCACAATGTCATGTTGCCGTTGCGAGCTAAAATGTAATCTTGGATTAATTTCCTCTGAAACTGAATTATAATCTTGTAAAGAGAGTGGTTTTAGAGCACAACCTGGCAGGTGTTGGCGGGACGGTGGGGACAGTCACAGGGCGATGGGGATGTCAGTTATATAAGTGAGAACAGGACATAAGCCTGTCCACACACTGAATAGAGTGAATAGATGATTAGGAATGTATGCCTTTAGTGTGATGCTCTATAATGTACATTGCTCCCCCACGGCAAGCCCAGCCCAGACCCAGGAGACCCTCTGGGTGTGTCTGACAGTGCAGGCTTTCTGAGGGTGACGGGGAGAGGAAACCAGGCCTGTCCATTAAGCTGTTTGGCTAATTAGAGTTTCTCGTTAGTGTGAGACCTGGGAACCTGGAACAGATTCCATGATACAGTGGATCAAAGAGTGCATGGACTCTCTCTGTCCTTTCTCCTCTCTCTCACTGACGTCTCATTCTGTTCTACAATCCATCCTTTCCTCCTTCTCTTAATCGCTTTCTCGCTCTCTCTTCCCTCTCTCTCATCCCGCTCTCTCCATCTCTGTCATTTCACACTGTTCCCCAATCCCTCCTTTCCACTCTCTTTCTCTCTCTGAGTGAGAGGTAGTCCTCCCACTCCCATCTGTCATCACTGTTTCCTCAGCACAGCACTGACCATTCACACAAGACATAATGCCATTGCCAAGATTCACACACAACACACAAATTAGCCAAATCTGTACGTCCAGCACAGGAATGTATCTGCATTATACAGTGTGTGTATGACTAGAAACTGCTAAGTGCTTTTATCATACAGACAGATATTCAAGATATACACGTATGTCAGAATTTATTTGAGAGAATGTTATCATATGAAGCCTTCCTCTAAGGTTATCCACTCCCACACATACCTCTCTCTCTCTCTCTCTCTCTCCATCTCTCTCTATTCCTCCATCCATCATCTTCCTATCCTCAGCGTGAAAGGAGGAGAGTGGTATGAGCCACCCACATCCATCTGCCATCACAACTTCCTCCAACCCTGACAACTACCATACAGACCAGGGTTTCCGTGAGCCGGTAATTGCTGTCTTTTGGCCACCCCAAAAAATGAAAAGCTGATAAATAAAATTGTTGCAGGCCAAATTTCCCGGGAGAAAAAACAACATTAGGCAGACTGTCGCGTCACCCACCACTTGACAATGTGAGCTGGAGGACATATGCATTTTAAAACAAACCTAATTGTTTGAAACCTGAATGTTTTATTTCATATTATGAGGCATGTCTTAACTTGCTTGAAAATCTGACCACAGAAATGTGGAGGAAATTATTTTATAAAGACTTCATAGGCGGCGCATGAGTTTCAAGTTTGGGGAGACATACAATGTATCCTACCATTTCCACCAATCTGCGTGTCAGTTATGATTTTCATATGTGCATTCATTTCAATAATACTGTTTTTGTTTCTCAAAATCATTGTCACGTGGTTAATCATAAAAACGTAATTAAAATGATCAAATATCAAAGTTAAATTCAACTAATGTGAGAGCACCAGCCTCTGCCATGTGAACACATACACCTTAATCATTGGCGGCTAGATAGCATAAATGAGCGCATGGAACTCAGAGATTGCCAATGCAGCTGTTGGCCTACAACTTCCATTGTCAACTAAGTAAAAATACATAAAGCCAACAAATAAAAACAGCAGAACATATATTCTGGTTCTTTCAATCACATATATATATATATATTTAGCAGACGCTTTTATCCAAAGCGACTTACAGTCATGTGTGCATACATTCTATGTATGGGCGGTCCCGGGAATCAAACCCACTACCCTGGCGTTACAAGCGCCATGCTCTACCAACTGAGCTACAGAAGGATCATCTCTCTTCTCATTCTGTCTGCCTCCCTTTCTATTTGTCTTGATTTGAGCTATCAGTAGTGAAGTGCAACATTGTATCAACTAGCCTATTCCAGGCCTTCAGAGTTTCCCACTCCAGTTTTTGATCATATAAATCATATTTTTCTCTTTCACACTGAGGCTTGGTGATTATCGAGGGGGTGAAAGTTAGAAAGATTTTTCTAGGCCTACTGTGAGGAACTATTAGGCTGTAATTCACAATGGATGTTAAAAAAACAGAATTCGTTGACTTACTGTGTGAGGTGAAGAGAAGATGACTGAGAAGCTCAGCTTATTAGTGGTGGACGTCGTGACTAATCAGAAATCAAACATCACCAACTGGGCACTAGCGTGCAGCAGGCCAGGTAGGCTACTTCTTATGCGTGCTCAGGCTTAGGCACCCCCTCGTCATTCACAAGACAGAGAAACCTGGCAAAGCTCATTACTCACATGGGGCACTCCAAACAAAAGAGAATGAAAAAATGGACAACTCGTAAATTATGGTTATGAAATAAACCAAAACTTGTGTGTAGCAGGTTGTGAACTCTGCAATCTACGTTTCCACTCCGAGAATGAGAACGCTAAATGACTGTAGACCAAATACAAATGCATTAACACAAGTGTACACTACCGTTCAAAAGTTTGGGGTCACTTAGAAATGTCCTTGTTTTTGAAAGAAAAGCATTTTTTGTCCATTAAAATTACATCAAATTGATCAGAAATACAGTGTAGACATTGTTAATGTTGTAAATGACTATTGTAGCTGGAAAGGCAGATATATTATGGAATATCTACATGGGTGTACAGAGGCCCATTATCAGCAGCCATCATTCCTGTGTTCCAATGGCATGTTGGAATTTTAAAAGGCTAATTGATCTTTAGAAACCCCTTTTGCAATTATGTTAGCACAACTGAAAATTGTTGTACAGATTAAAGAAGCAATAAAACTGTCCTTCTTTAGACTAGTTTTATTTGACCTTTATTTAACTAGGCAAATCAGTTAAGAACAAACTCTTTTTTTCAATGACGGCCTAGGAGCAGTGGGTTAACTGCCTTGTTCAGGAGCAGAACATGTTTTACCTTGTCAGCTCAGGGATTCGATCTTGCAACTTTTTGGTTACTAGTCCAATGCTCAAACCACTAGGCTACTTGCCGCATCCTGGAGTTGCCTCTTCACTATTGATGTTGAAACTGGTGTTTGGCGGGTACTATTTAAGGAAGCCGCCAGTTGAGGACTTGTGAGGCGTCTGTTTCTCAAACTAGACACTCTAATGTCCTCTTGCTCAGTTGTGCACCGGGGCCTCCCACTCACCTCCCTCCCACCTCTTTATATTCTGGTTAGAACCAGTTTGTGCTGTTCTGTGAAGGGAGTAGTACACAGCGTTGTACCAGATCTTCAGTTTCTTGGCAATTTCTCTCATGGAATAGCCTTCATTTCTCAGAGCAAGAATAGACTGACGAGTTTCAGAAGAAAGTTATTTGTAATGTATGTAATGTATGTAACCAAATTATAGGGATTAGCGGTACAATTACTATTGGTGACCTATGTAATTGGGAATTGATAGAAATAAACAATCAAAGGACAAACAATTCACATGAAACAATGAATGCACAGGAATTGGTGGGAGACAGCTGAGTGGATTCTGGAGATAGACGCACCTATAGGCCATCTTCACCACACACCCCTCCCCTTCTTCTTGTCTCAATATTTGAAATGATGCTCAAGACACATTATCTTCACACATATTTCAGATGCTTTTCACTGACAGCCGCAAGTCGATAACCAGCTAGGACTTTTACCACACGCGCTGCCTATGAAAGACTTCCTCATTTACCATTTCTCTCCTGTTCTATTGGTTTTCATATCAACTTCCTTCCGTTGTCCAGAAGCCAAATGCACAATCTTAGTCATATTACCAACCCACGATAGTTGTTGCATCTTTAGATTCGGCCTGTTTCTAAATTTCTAACTGAGATGTTCATCTCTGTCATATACTGCTGGCATCTGATTCACTGTTTAAAATGGTGTTTTCCCTTCTTCCCCTGAATTGCATTTTTGCAAATGTTTGAAAATGTTGTTTTAATGCCTGCTTCATTACAACAGTTGTTTTGTTAAAACGGATTACCGTAATCTCAATGCGATTTCTGTCATTCTGTTACACCGTGGGTGGATGCCCTAATTGGTTACACACCTAATGCTTATGTGTCCAGTCATTTTCTCAAATGTCCGGTAAATGAAAATCTTCCCAGTCACGTTGCCTGGTGAAACATTTTCCTAATGGAAACCCTGATACAGACACACACACACACACACACACACACACACACACACACACACACACACACACACACACACACACACACACACACACACACACACACACACACACACACACACACACACACACACACACACACACACACACACACACACACACACACACTGTCATGTTTGTCATTTATTGTCATGTCTTGTCCCTGTGCTCCCCATGCTATTCGTTTCCCTCTGCTGGTCTTGTTTGGTTCTATCCCTCTCTCTCCCCCTCCCCCTTTCACTCTCTCGCTCTCTCTTCTCTCTGTCGTTCCGTTCCTGCTCCCAGCTGTTCCTATTCCCCTAATCATCATTTAGCCTTCCCACACCTGTTCCCGATCCTTTCCCCTGATTAGACTCCCTATTTATTCCTTTGTTATCCGTTCCTGTTCGGTCGGTTCCTTGCATTGTATTCACCATGCTGTGATTGCGTTTCGCCCTGTCCTGTCGTGTTTTTTTGCCGTGATTGTGTATCACCCTGTCCTGTCGTGTTTTGTGCCTTCATCAGACGCTGCGTGTGAGCAGGTGTT
This sequence comes from Oncorhynchus gorbuscha, assembly GCF_021184085.1. NCBI lineage: Eukaryota > Metazoa > Chordata > Actinopteri > Salmoniformes > Salmonidae > Oncorhynchus > Oncorhynchus gorbuscha. Next base: position 69,216,018 of record NC_060179.1, on the reverse strand, counting down.
TCAGTCGACTACGGCCTGCGCCTACCCGAAGCGACCTGCAGTCTGTGGCCGCTTCTCCAGTTGTTTTCCCCTCTACAAATCTAGAGGATTTCAGTTATTCCGTTTTGAGCATTAATAAACTCTGTTTCTGTTAAGTCGCGTTTGGGTCCTCTTTCACCAGCATGACAGAAGGAACCGATCAAAGAATGGACCCAGCGACTTCAGACGCTCGTTACACTGCCGTCGAGATCCAAGGAGCCATGCTCGGCAGACACGAGCAGGAATTGTCTGCTGCTCGCCATGCCGTGGAGAACCTGGCCGCTCAGGTTTCCGACCTCTCTGGACAGTTCCAGAGTCTACGTCTCGTGCCACCTGTTACTCCCTGGCCTGCCGAGCCTCCTGAACCCAGGGTTAATAACCCACCTTGCTACTCCGGGCAGCCCACTGAGTGCCGCTCCTTTCTCACGCAGTGTGAGATTGTGTTCTCTCTCCAACCCCACACATACTCTAGAGAGAGAGCTCGGGTTGCTTTCGTCATTTCACTCCTTACTGGCCGGGCTCGAGAATGGGGCACAGCTATCTGGGAGGCAAGGGCTGATTGCTCTAACAGATTCCAGAACTTTAAAGAGGAGATGATTCGGGTTTTTGACCGTTCAGTTTTTGGTGAGGAGGCTTCCAGGGCCCTGGCTTCCTTATGCCAAGGTGAACGGTCCATAACGGATTATTCCATTGAGTTTCGCACTCTTGCTGCCTCTAGTGAGTGGAACGAGCCGGCGCTGCTCGCTCGTTTTCTGGAGGGACTCACGCAGTGGTTAAGGATGAGATTCTCTCCCGGGAGGTTCCTTCAGATGTGGACTCCTTGATTGCTCTCGCCATCCGCATAGAACGACGGGTGGATCTTCGTCACCGGGCTCGTGGAAGAGAGCTCGCATCAACGGTGTTTCCCTGCTCCGCATCGCAACCATCTCCCTCTGGCTTTGAGACTGAGCCCACGCAGCTGGGAGGGATTCGCATCTCGAATAAGGAGAGGGAACAGAGGATCACCAACCGCCTGTGCCTCTATTGCGGAGTTGCTGGACATTTTGTTATTTCATGTCCAGTAAGAGGCCAGAGCCCATCAGTAAGCGGAGGGCTACTGGTGAGCGCTACTACTCAGGTCCCTTCATCTAGATCTTGTACTACTATGTCGGTCCATCTACGCTGGACCGGTTCGGGTGCTACATGCAGTGCTTTGATTGACTCTGGGGCTGAGGTTGTTTCATGGACGAAGCATGGGCTCGGAAACATAACATTCCTTTCAGACCGTTAGACAGGCCTACGCCCATGTTTGCCTTAGATGGTAGTCATCTTCCCAGTATCAAATTTGAGACACTACCTTTAACTCTCACAGTATCTGGTAACCACAGTGAGACTATGTCTTTTTTGATTTTCCGTTCACCGTTTACACCTGTTGTTTTGGGTCACCCCTGGCTTGTATGTCATAATCCTTCTATTAATTGGTCTAGTAATTCTATCCTATCCTGGAACGTTTCTTGTCATGTGAAGTGTTTAATGTCTGCCATCCCTCCCATTTCTTCTGTCCCTACTTCTCAGGAGGAACCTGGCGATTTGACAGGAGTGCCGGAGGAATATCATGATCTGCGCACGGTCTTCAGTCGGTCCCGAGCCAACTCCCTTCCTCCTCACCGGTCGTATGATTGTAGTATTGATCTCCTTCCGGGGACCACTCCTCCTCGAGGTAGACTATACTCTCTGTCGGCTCCCGAACGTAAGGCTCTCGAGGATTATTTGTCTGTGTCTCTTGACGCCGGTACCATAGTGCCTTCTTCCTCTCCGGCCGGGGCGGGGTTCTTTTTGTTAAGAAGAAGGAAGGTACTCTGCGCCCCTGCGTGGATTATCGAGGGCTGAATGACATAACGGTTAAGAATCGTTATCCGCTTCCCCTTATGTCATCAGCCTTCGAGATTCTGCAGGGAGCCAGGTGCTTTACTAAGTTGGACCTTCGTAACGCTTACCATCTCGTGCGCATCAGAGAGGGGGACGAGTGGAAAACGGCGTTTAATACTCCGTTAGGGCATTTTGAGTACCGGGTTCTGCCGTTCGGTCTCGCCAATGCGCCAGCTGTTTTTCAGGCATTAGTTAATGATGTTCTGAGAGACATGCTGAACATTTTTGTTTTTGTCTATCTTGACGATATCCTGATTTTTCTCCGTCACTCGAGATTCATGTTCAGCACGTTCGACGTGTTCTACAGCGCCTTTTAGAGAATTGTCTCTACGTAAAGGCTGAGAAGTGCTCTTTTCATGTCTCCTCCGTTACTTTTCTCGGTTCCGTTATTTCCGCTGAAGGCATTCAGATGGATTCCGCTAAGGTCCAAGCTGTCAGTGATTGGCCCGTTCAAGGTCACGTGTCGAGTTGCAGCGCTTCTTAGGTTTCGCTAATTTCTATCGGCGTTTCATTCGTAATTTCGGTCAAGTTGCTGCCCCTCTCACAGCTCTTACTTCTGTCAAGACGTGTTTTAAGTGGTCCGGTTCCGCCCAGGGAGCTTTTGATCTTCTAAAAAGAACGTTTTACGTCCGCTCCTATCCTCGTTACTCCTGACGTCACTAGACAATTCATTGTCGAGGTTGACGCTTCAGAGGTAGGCGTGGGAGCCATTCTATCCCAGCGCTCCCAGTCTGACGATAAGGTTCATCCTTGCGCTTATTTTTCTCATCGCCTGTCGCCATCTGAGCGCAACTATGATGTGGGTAACCGTGAACTGCTCGCCATCCGCTTAGCCCCTAGGCGAATGGCGACAGTGGTTGGAGGGCGACCGTTCCTTTTGTCGTTTGGACAGACCATAAGAACCTTGAGTACATCCGTTCTGCCAAACGACTTAATGCCCGTCAAGCTCGTTGGGCGTTGTTTTTCGCTCGTTTCGAGTTTGTGATTTCTTACCGTCCGGGTAGCAAGAACACCAAGCCTGATGCCTTATCCCGTCTGTTTAGTTCTTCTGTGGCTTCTACTGATCCCGAGGGGATTCTTCCTTATGGGCGTGTTGTCGGGTTAACAGTCTGGGAATTGAAAGACAGGTTAAGCAAGCACTCACGCACACTGCGTCGCCGCGCGCTTGTCCTAGTAACCTCCTTTTCGTCCCTGTTTCCACTCGTCTGGCTGTTCTTCAGTGGGCTCACTCTGCCAAGTTAGCGGGTCATCCCGGTGTTCGAGGCACTCTTGCGTCTATTCGCCAGCGCTTTTGGTGGCCGACTCAGGAGCGTGACACGCGCCGTTTCGTGGCTGCCTGTTCGGACTGCGCGCAGACTAAGTCGGGTAACTCTCCTCCTGCCGGTCGTCTCAGACCGCTCCCCATTCCTTCTCGACCATGGTCTCACATTGCCTTAGACTTCATTACCGGTCTGCCTTTGTCTGCGGGGAAGACTGTGATTCTGACGGTTGTCGATAGGTTCTCTAAGGCGGCACATTTCATTCCCCTCGCTAAACTTCCTTCCGCTAAGGAGACGGCACAAATCATTATTGAGAATGTATTCAGAATTCATGGCCTCCCGTTAGACGCCGTTTCAGACAGAGGTCCGCAATTCACGTCACAGTTTTGGAGGGAGTTCTGTCGTTTGATTGGTGCGTCCGTCAGTCTCTCTTCCGGGTTTCATCCCCAGTCTAACGGTCAAGCAGAGAGGGCCAATCAGACGATTGGTCGCATACTACGCAGCCTTTCTTTCAGGAACCCTGCGTCTTGGGCAGAACAGCTCCCCTGGGCAGAATACGCTCACAATTCGCTTCCTTCGTCTGCTACCGGGTTATCTCCGTTTCAGAGTAGTCTGGGTTACCAGCCTCCTCTGTTCTCATCCCAGCTTGCCGAGTCCAGCGTTCCCTCCGCTCAAGCGTTTGTCCAACGTTGTGAGCGCACCTGGAGGAGGGTGAGGTCTGCACTTTGCCGTTACAGGGCACAGACGGTGAGAGCCGCCAATAAACGCAGGATTAAGAGTCCAAGGTATTGTTGCGGCCAGAGAGTGTGGCTTTCCACTCGCAACCTTCCTCTTACGACAGCTTCTCGTAAGTTGACTCCGCGGTTCATTGGTCCGTTCCGTGTCTCCCAGGTCGTCAATCCTGTCGCTGTGCGACTGCTTCTTCCGCGACATCTTCGTCGCGTCCATCCTGTCTTCCATGTCTCCTGTGTTAAGCCCTTTCTTCGCACCCCGTTCGTCTTCCCTCCCCCCTCCCGTCCTTGTCGAGCGCACCTATTTACAAGGTACATAAAATTATGGACATGCGTTCTCGGGGACGGGGTCACCAATACCTAGTGGATTGGGAGGGTTACGGTCCTGAGGAGAGGAGTTGGGTTCCGTCTCGGGACGTGCTGGACCGTTCGCTCATCGATGATTTCCTCCGTTGCCGCCAGGATTCCTCCTCGAGTGCGCCAGGAGGCGCTCGGTGAGTGGGGGGTACTGTCATGTTTGTCATTTATTGTCATGTCTTGTCCCTGTGCTCCCCATGCTATTCGTTTCCCTCTGCTGGTCTTGTTTGGTTCTATCCTCTCTCTCCCCCCCCCTTTCACTCTCTCGCTCTCTCTTCTCTCTGTCGTTCCGTTCCTGCTCCCAGCTGTTCCTATTCCCCTAATCATCATTTAGCCTTCCCACACCTGTTCCCGATCCTTTCCCTGATTAGACTCCCTATTTATTCCTTTGTTATCCGTTCCTGTTCGGTCGGTTCCTTGCATTGTATTCACCATGCTGTGATTGCGTTTCGCCCTGTCCTGTCGTGTTTTTTGCCGTGATTGTGTATCACCCTGTCCTGTCGTGTTTTGTGCCTTCATCAGACGCTGCGTGTGAGCAGGTGTTTCAGTCGACTACGGCCTGCGCCTACCCGAAGCGACCTGCAGTCTGTGGCCGCTTCTCCAGTTGTTTTCCCCTCTACAAATCTAGAGGATTTCAGTTATTCCGTTTTGAGCATTAATAAACTCTGTTTCTGTTAAGTCGCGTTTGGGTCCTCTTTCACCAGCATGACACACACACACACACACACAAATCCCTCCATAAACTAATCTGCCATTGTACTTTTACAGTCTTATTCTGGGTCAACTCCTAGGGCTGGGAATTGCCAGGTGCTCACAATTCTCACAATTCTATGTGTATTGTGATTCGATACTGCAATTTTATTGCGATTTGATGTTCCAAACATATTGTTCACTATACATGCATGTCTGCTGCAGAGAGATGAGAGCATGAGAAAATTAGTTTTGATCAGTCATGGATAAAATTCTGAAAACATGTTGGCTCACTATTCGAAAATAAGATGGAGAACAAGCTATAGGATGAGAAATACAGGAGTTTTGGTGCAGGTATAGCCAACTGTACCTGCACCAAAACCTGCTAACTAACGCTACCAAGCAACAAACAAAAGTCAAAGTATTGCTATACAGTAATATCCTCCAAAATATTATTGCGCTATGTATGTGTATTGATTTTTCCCCCCATCACTATCAACTCCCACATCTTTCTAACATTAGTTACTCTTCCAGCCCACCCTAGCATTGTGGACAGAGCTAGCCGGAGGGGTTCTATCTGGTGCAGCAGAGTGAGCTGATCTGATGGAGACAGGTCACACCTGCTGAAAGGTCAAAGGTCAGCTTGACATCCATTACTCTCCCAAGTGGCCAACAGCCAAACCTGTCCTCTACTGGCCAAATACAAGGACACTTTTCTGGCACAATTCACACTCCACCACGAAGACTGAAAATCTATGAGTGACATGTCTGATGATGCTATGGTAATAGACAGGACTTCTCATTTCCATTGAATATGCTCTTAAAACCTAGACATCTATGTCAGCAATGTGTTTGATCTTGTTTCTAAACGAAGGATATCAGACCACATTAAAATAGACTCATAAAATGTCTCCTAAACATAAATGGGACTCCCGCTAAGTACATTAGGAAAGTTTACAACAGTGACAAGGGTTAATGACCAAGGGCTACATTTAAATAAGACATAATCACAGGCTGACAGTTGAGAGTGTTCCCGACACACACACACAGTCACATTCCACCACAGAGGAATACATACTGTGTGTGTACTGTGTGTGTTAAAGAGAGATGAGAGTGGAGAAGTGGAGAACACTGTATCTCTGTTCTTATGTTTTGATGTGTGTTTGTTTCTATGTGAACAAGTATACAGAATGTGTGTTGGAGGGGCTGCTATCACATGTACCACAAGCAAACAGGAGTTCATGTGTCCTCAGGGTCCTAAGGTACTGTATCATCAGGTGACCTACCATCACCCCTAACAACTGTGTCCCCCACCACCTTCTCTACATCTTTTCAATACTATGCCATCTGCCTGTCACAAGACCTAAATGCTGCCCTGACCTGGTATGCTCCAGAAATATTATATTAGCCAATCAGGAGGCAGTGTTAGCAAAAGCCCGGCTCATGTCCTCAGATACACTGATACTGTATATCTGCCAATCATAAAACAGAGGCAGGCCCTGCCTTCCATCCTCACAGCAGCCGTACACTTGTCCTCTTTTACTGAACTCAAAATCAAAAACTCTACTTCCTAGTCTTCCCACTATTTAATCCTCTCAGATATGGCTAGGGAGTAGGGGGGCTGGGGCTGATTTGGAATTCAGCATTTCTTCCCCAGGGCTTGCTCCCTCTCAGGGGATCCACTCTTCACAACTTCCTGTGCCAAGAAGATGGGGAGGGGGTGGTTTCTCTCCTAACTTCCTGTTTGTGAGGATGCAGAGTTTCTTTTCTAAGCCAATGTGGCGTGGACCAGAAACAAGGAGCATGGAGATTGTGAGAGATGACTATAGGAGCTGAGAGTGGACTTTGGAGTGGGCTGTTGAAAGAGCTGGAACATCTGGAACAGCTGGTGTCCATCTCTACTCTACTACTCTACCACCTCACTTGTCCTTTTTTTGTTCATTCTTCTGACTTCCTGTCATCTTCTGTTGTTTGAGGAACTTAACAAAACATGCCAGGTAAACAATAGAGCATCCTGCTCTACTGAGGCCCATGTCAGCACGTTTAGGAGGCAAACCTTTTCCCCAGGACCATCTGGGAAAATGATGTCAAAAACTAGATAGACTATCACGTGTACTGAGTGATATGAAATCAGGCGCAAATGCACAAATACATTAGGTGTCTGTTGTTGTTTTGAAATCAATCAAATCTCAATCAATCTCGTAAAAGGTTCCATTCAATTAATGGAAAAGGATTTTCTATCTCCATGCCTCTCTCTGTCTGCTATTCTATCTAACATGTAGTGCGTGCCAGGAGTACGATAGGGCAAAGAGACAGGGAGCGTTTTTTGATGTTTTTCATAATATTGCCGAACTGCAAGTCCTCCTTTCATCCCATCTATCGTGGGATTCCAGAAAGCCTTTAACTAGTTTCACTAGAGGTTTGTAGAGGAGAAGAAAACTTTAGAGGACTATAACACAAGCAACAAGTATAGCTGACTGTCCCTCTCTCTTCTCCATCTCTCTCCCTTTCTCCCTTCCTACCTCTTCCAATTTCTTTCTCTCCGCACTCTCTCTCTTTGGGAAGTAAACTTGGAGAGTGAAAACAGGAAGTGGAGCCTACCGTGTGACTCAAACGCACCGCTGGTATTTTTAGTTGCAGCCCCCAGCCAGTTTCCGCCGGGCCACAGAGAGGACACTGCTGTCCGCTCCTCTACAGCGTCCCACTGGGAAACAGGGTCAAAAATGAGAAAGGGTCCTGTCACTTTTGACACTAGCTGACTGTAACATACAATATAGCTCCCAAACAACTCGCCAGTCACGCCGCTGAGCTCAACTCAACTACTCTGACCTATCTGTCAGTCTAGTCTACACCACAAGTGGCAACACCCTAAACTAGAGGTCGACCGATTAATCGGAATGGCCGATTAATTAGGGCCGATTTCAAGTTTTCATAACAATCGGAAATCGGTATTTTGGGGCGCCAATTTGCCATTTTTTTATACCTTTATTTAACTGGGCAAGTCAGTTAAGAACACATTAACTGGGTTAACTGCCTCGTTCAGGGGCAGAACGACAGATTTTCACCTTGTCAGGTTGGGAATCCAATCTTGCAACCTTACAGTTAACTAGTCCAACGCAATAATGACCTGCCTCTCTCTCGTTGCACTCCACAAGGAGACTGCCTGTTACGCGAATGCAGTAAGCCAAGGTAAGTTGCCGGCTAGCATTAAACTTATCTTATATATATATTTTTTTATAAAAAACAATCAATCATAATCACTAGTTAACTACACATGGTTGATGATATTACTAGATATTATCTAGCGTGTCCTGCGTTGCATATAATCTGACTGAGCATACAAGTATCTGACTGAGCGGAGGTAGGCAGAAGCAGGCACGTAAACATTCATTCTAACATCACTTTTGTGCGTTTTGCCAGCTGCTCTTCGTTGTGCGTCAAGCATTGCGCTGTTTATGACTTCAAGCCTATCAACTCCCGAGATGAGGCTGGTGTAACCGAAGTGAATTGGCTAGCTAGTTAGCACGCGCTAACTAGAGGGATGGAAGCTATACTGTTTCACTGGCAATACTAAAGTGCCTTTTAGAACATCAAATAGTCAAAGGTATATGAAATAGAAATGGTATAGAGGGAAATAGTCCTATAATTCCTATAATAACTACAACCTAAAACTTCTTACCTGGGAATATTGAAGACTCATTCACTCATTCATATCTTTATGTACATATTCTTCATCCCTTTACACTTGTGTGGATAAGGTAGTAGTTTTGGAATTGTTAGGTTAGATTACTCGTTGGTTATTACTGCATTGTCGGAACTAGAAGCACAGGCATTTCGCTACACTCGCATTAACATCTGCTAACCATGTGTATGTGACAAATCAATTTGATTTCATATGTTCTCATGTTCTGAGCAATGAACTGAAACGTTAGCTTTCTTACATAGCACATATTGCACTTTTACTTTCTTCTCCAACACTTTGTTTTTGCATTATTTAAACCAAATTGAACATGTTTAATTATTTACTTGAGGCTAAATAGATTTTATTGATGTATTATATTAAGTTAAAATAAGTGTTCATTCAGTATTGTTGTAATTGTCATCATTACAATTTTATTTTATTTTAAATCGGCCGATTAATCGGTACCGGCTTTTTTGGGCCTCCAATAATCGGTATCGGCGCTGAAAAATCATAATCGGTCGACCTCTACCTTAAACCACACCGTAACCACAAAACGATCCATGCAAACCCATTCACACCATTCTCTATGCATGACACTACACTCTTAGAAAAAAAACTAAAAAGGTTTTCGACTGTCCCCATAGGAGAACCCTTCGAATAACCTTTTTAGGTTCCAGGTAGAACTCTTTTTGGGTCCATGTATAACCCTTTCCATAGGTTCTACATGGAACCCAAAAGGGTTCTACCTGGAATCAAAAAGAGTTCTATCTGGAAACAAAAGTGGTTCTTCTATTGGGACAGCCGAAGAACCCTTTTGGAACCGTTTTGTTCTGAGAGTGTAGCACCCCCCAATGGGTTTGGACCAGTGAGTAAGGGTAACATACTATCCTATGTCAATAATGAACCTATGAATGCTACTGTATATTAACCTACTCTAAATGGCCCCACAAATACTCTATCTAGCAACTTACTGCACCAAGCACCTTTTCTCTGTGAGTGTTGTTCACATGACTGTTAGTATCCTCGGGAGCAGTGTCAAGGTGGAAGAATGGGCCAAGGTTTGCCTGCGGTATGGGAGCGGGGTGTCTCGTGGTGAGAGAGGGCTGGGAGGGTGCCCCAGATACAGGCATCATGACAGGCTGGGGGTGAAGAACCTGGTAAGAACACTACACAAAGTGATCCTGTTAGCCCAATAACCATCGCCTGCTCACCACACAACCACCGAGGCACAATACAACTATACTGAACAAAAATATAAACGCAACATGCAACAATTTCAAAGATTTTGCTGAGTTACAGTTCATATAAGGAAATCAGTCAATTAAAATAAATTTCACATGACTAGGCAGGGCTGCAGACATGGGAGGGCATTGGCCCACCCACTTGGGAGCCAGGCCAGCCAATCAGAATGAGTTTTTCTGCACAAAAAGGCGTTATTATAGACAGAAATACCAATAAAATGCTTTCTAAAAACTTCTGTGCCGTCCATCAGGTATCAGTATTACATTTTGTCTTTGCATCTGAGTACAGTATATGGTGACCCACCATACATTCACTTAAACTTGGTCCAGATAAGAGAACGTTTGTGCGAGAGGCGAGATAGAGAGAGACCAGGAGAGAGTGGGTGAGCGAGAGGCGAGATAGAGAGAGACCAGGAGAGAGTAGGTGAGCGAGAGGCGAGATAGAGAGAGACCAGGAGAGAGTGTGTGAGCGAGAGGCGAGATAGAGAGAGACCAGGAGAGAGTAGGTGAGCGAGAGGCGAGATAGAGAGAGACCAGGAGAGAGTGGGTGAGCGAGAGGCGAGATAGAGAGAGACCAGGAGAGAGTGGTGAGCGAGAGGCGAGATAGAGAGAGACCAGAGAGAGACCGAGATAGAGAGAGAGGAGAGAGTGGGTGAGCGAGAGGCGAGATAGAGAGAGACCAGGAGAGAGTGGGTGAGCGAGAGGCGAGATAGAGAGAGACCAGGAGGAGTGGGTGAGAGAGGGGATAGAGAGAGACCAGGGAGAGTGGGTGAGCGAGAGGCGAGATAGAGAGAGACCAGGAGAGAGTGGGTGGTGAGAGGCGAGAGAGACCGCGAGATAGAGAGAGACCAGGGAGAGTGGGTGAGCGAGAGGGGTGAGACCAGGAGAGAGTGGGTGGCGAGATAGAGAGAGACCAGGAGAGAGTGGGTGAGCGAGAGGCGAGAGACCAGGAGAGAGTGGGTGAGCGAGAGGCGAGATAGAGAGAGACCAAGAGAGAGTGGGTGAGCGAGAGGCGAGATAGAGAGAGACCAGGAGAGTGGGTGAGCGAGAGGCGAGATAGAGAGAGACCAGGGAGAGTGGGTGAGCGAGAGGCGAGATAGAGAGAGACCAGAGAGAGTGGGTGAGCGAGAGGCGAGATAGAGAGAGACCAGGAGAGAGTGGGTGAGCGAGAGGCGAGATAGAGAGACCAGGAGAGAGTGGGTGAGCGAGAGGCGAGATAGAGAGAGACCAGGAGAGAGTGGGTGAGCGAGAGGCGAGATAGAGAGAGACCAGGAGAGAGTGGGTGAGCGAGAGGCGAGATAGAGAGAGACCAGGAGAGAGTGGGTGAGCGAGAGGCGAGATAGAGAGAGACCAGGAGAGAGTGGGTGAGCGAGAGGCGAGATAGAGAGAGACCAGGAGAGAGTGGGTGAGCGAGAGGCGAGATAGAGAGAGACCAGGAGAGAGAGAGACCAGGAGAGAGTGGGTGAGCGAGAGGCGAGATAGAGAGAGACCAGGAGAGAGTGGGTGAGCGAGAGGCGAGATAGAGAGAGACCAGGAGAGAGTGGGTGAGCGAGAGGCAGACCAGGAGAGAGTGGGTGAGCGAGAGGCGAGATAGAGAGAGACCAGGAGAGAGTGGGTGAGAGGCGAGATAGAGAGAGACCAGGAGAGAGTGGGTGAGCGAGAGGCGAGATAGAGAGAGACCAGGAGAGAGTGGGTGAGCGAGAGGCGAGATAGAGAGAGACCAGGAGAGAGTGGGTGAGACCGAGAGTGGGTGAGCGAGATAGAGAGAGACCAGGAGAGAGTGGGTGAGCAGGAGAGAGAGAGAGAGGACGAGAGATAGAGAGACCAGGAGAGAGACCAGGAGAGAGTGGGTGAGTGAGAGAGGCGAGATAGAGAGAGACCAGGAGAGAGTGGGTGAGCGAGAGGCGAGATAGAGAGAGACCAGGAGAGAGTGGGTGAGCGAGAGGCGAGATAGAGAGAGACCAGGAGAGAGTGGGTGAGGCGAGAGAGAGACCAGGAGAGAGTGGGTGAGCGAGAGGCGAGATAGAGAGAGACCAGGAGAGAGTGGGTGAGCGAGAGGCGAGAGAGAGAGAGACCAGGAGAGAGTGGGTGAGCGAGAGGCGAGATAGAGAGAGACCAGGAGAGAGTGGGTGAGACCAGGAGAGAGTGGGTGAGCGAGAGGCGAGATAGAGAGAGACCAGGAGAGAGTGGGTGAGCGAGAGGCGAGATAGAGAGAGACCAGGAGAGAGTGGGTGAGCGAGAGGCGAGATAGAGAGAGACCAGGAGAGAGTGGGTGAGCGAGAGGCGAGATAGAGAGAGACCAGGAGAGAGTGGGTGAGCGAGAGGCGAGATAGAGAGAGACCAGGAGAGAGTGGGTGAGCGAGAGGCGAGATAGAGAGAGACCAGGAGAGAGTGGGTGAGCGAGAGGCGAGATAGAGAGAGACCAGGAGAGAGTGGGTGAGCGAGGCGAGATAGAGAGAGACCAGGAGAGAGAGTAGGTGAGCGTGAGAGATAGAGAGAGGAGGAGAGTGGGTGACCAGGAGGAGAGTGGGAGAGCGAGGCGAGATAGAGAGAGACCAGGAGAGAGTGGGTGAGCGAGAGGCGAGATAGAGAGAGACCAGGAGAGAGTGGGTGAGCGAGAGGCGAGATAGAGAGAGACCAGAGAGTGGGTGAGCGAGAGAGAGACCAGGAGAGTGGGTAGAGAGAGACCAGGAGAGAGTGGGTGAGCGAGAGGCGAGATAGAGAGAGACCAGGAGAGAGTGGGTGAGCGAGAGGCGAGATAGAGAGAGACCAGGAGAGAGTGGGTGAGCGAGAGGCGAGATAGAGAGAGACCAGGAGAGAGGGTGAGCGAGAGGCGAGATAGAGAGACCAGGAGAGAGTGGGTGAGCGAGAGGCGAGATAGAGAGAGACCAGGAGAGAGTGGGTGAGCAAAGGCGGATAGAGAGAGACCAGGAGAGAGAGAGGCGAGATAGAGAGAGACCAGGAGAGAGTGGGTGAGCGAGAGGCGAGATAGAGAGAG